>NC_143579.1:13050009-13213443 GCF_048544385.1 Mastigoproctus giganteus
CGTTGCCAGGTGGAGAGGAGCGGCAGATTAGACCGGTTTCTTGATTAGACTGGGGTTCGAGCCTGTAACCACCAAATACAGAGGATGCGGAAAGGTCAGGGAATGACCACCGCATATCCCAGAGCAATATGGCCTTAGTTGCTAATGCTCCTAAAAACCAAAATAACAAACAAACAAACCTTTTAGTTTATTTCGAAGAGGGCCAAAGTTCAACCCAAAATCGACACATTTTCATGATTAAATTCGTCAATTAAATTAAATCAATTTAGATCAATTAAATTCATGATTTTAATTGGAATTTTAAGTTTAATTTTGATATGTAAGTAGTTACCACATAATTATATATGTATTTAATGCGGAATATTTTATATGTACAAATATTTGAATATTAATTATTTTGACCGGCAATTGTGCATCTTTTCACTACCTTTTATTATTGATTAGGAAATATCCTATGGCACCGACCGCAACTCACAAATACATATGTTACCTTATGGGAATGTGGCGCTCGCTTAGCACGGATTCACTTAGCGCTCTGTTTTTATGGAACGAGTTATCAGCGTTAAGCGGGGGTCACCTGTATTTTTAATAAAATTTAGGTTTCTGATAGTGATAAAAAAATTATGTATTTTTGTTAGCTTTTGGAATGTAACCTCCATTTTCGTATTGCTTCTTAGTCCCATATAACATGGTTTTGCACTACATGAAATATTATAGAAACCTAACTACTGTGTTATACGTGGGTTACCTGTATTGAAAACAATAACGGCCCCAGCACTTCAACCCCGGGAAACTCCATAAATAACATTATTCCATGCAGAGCAGTGCCCATTGATAACTACTCTGTCTTCTTCCACTTAAACATCCCTTTATCCATAGCAGTAACTTATCCTTAATGCCACATTGCTTCAGTTTTTACAACAATCTTTTATGTGCAGCAGTATCAAAAGCCTTTCTGAAATCCAAGTGCAGGTAACCCTCGTATAACACGTTTATACGAGGGTTACCTGCACAAGAAAAAGTACTAAAAGGGGGGTTACATTCCAAAAATTAACAAAAATACACCATTCTAGATTTCATGTGTCTTCTGCTCTCTTTAAAAAAATCAGTAAACTGGGTCTGTTTGCTTTTGCTTGATAAATCTTTGTGAATTTCATGGAACTAAGCATTTTTGAAGCTCTCTTTTCAACTTTGGGCTCCTTTCATTCAAGAATCTGCATTAAAAAAATAAGATTCTAATTGCTTGGCTAACTTTATGCTTTCCCATATGCTTTTTAGTGTAGAATTTACATCTGCGCTATCATCCTGTGAATTGATTTGGTTTTATCTCCAATGCCATTTCCACCAAATCCACTATGCTGGCCTCTTTTTTTACCAGTAATTCTTGACTGTCTTCAGTAATCTTTTTTTTTTTTATTTTTTTAGTAGCATCGGCGACTAAGGCCATTTTACTCTGTGTATATTGTCTATAAATTGTGTGTCCTGAGGTTGATTTTCTGTTTTGCCGAACAAGAGTTTCCTTGAGGAAAAAACCATGCTAACCTCGCCCAAGCCCGACTAACTCTCGTGTTATGAAAAAGACCCATAAAAACTCCTCCCTTCATCGACGGGATTCAAACTCAGATCTTTTCCACCCGGTGTGAAGAGGTTGGCAATTCTGTCAACTGTGCTACCCACAAGGGATTCAGTAGTGATATCATCAAAACCTTCCGCTCCTACCGACGAAGCAAGTTCTATTATCGCACCCATTCCGTTTACTGCCGGTTCGATCATATTTCCTGAATAAACTGACTCTGGCCATACATTTTTCACACATTTAACGTTGACGGTTTTACTTCTTTCAGTTATAAAGATATGATTCTGATACAGTCCACAATTGAGAAAAGTTTCCATGCCTCCATTACTTCAATAGATTTGGGATAAATTTTTTCAAAAATTCAGTGTAATCAGTTTTAAAGGTGGATATAATGCCTTGATCTAACAGCTGAATGAAAGAAGTTGTATTAACCCAGCACAATTGTGGCAGTAGGAACAGATCTTCAACATTTGGATGACTTAAATATTTTGGATGGGCACACAGTGCTATCCAATAGTTTTATTACTATTCGATAGCACTGTGTGCTATCCAATAGTAATAAAACTCTAAAATCTAGATTTTTCCACAAGTACAAGTTCAATAGCACAGAATGTAACATGGGAATTTCCCAATGAAATAAAATACACGGATTTCTCAATTTTTTATTTTATTTTTTTGACTAGCGAATCAACAGCGGGGATTCAAAAAAGAGTGGAAATGTCAAAAAATTACATCCAGCATAATAGCAGGGTTTTCCCCGCACAAAAGCTGAAAAATACCTTGTTTGTGAGGTTTCCGAAATTCTTTAACTGAGTTATATAATTACCAGGTTGTGTGAGGATTGCCACAATTTATCAATCGTGTTAGAGCGAAACCGTGTTGCAGAAGTACCGTGTTATTTGGGGATCGCCTGTATATGATGTCAGAATTATTTTTTTGCATGCAGTTCCTTGGTCACTGCAGCATATAGTAACCTAACATTGGATAGACAAGACTGTCCCTTATCAAATCCATAGTATGACTGCTGCATAATTGCATGCCTGTCAAAACTGCCCTGCTTTTTACTTCTCTAATCAGTGATTCCATAATTTTCCCTGGAACAGAATTTATGATAACAGGTCTGTAATTTCTTTTGTCACCATTTGATCCCACTTTATGTTTTAGTGATATATTCGCTCATCTTCAGTCTATAGCAGGGGTAGCCAACTTAATTTGTGTTGCGATCTACCATCTCAAGAAGCACATGGTTAAAAAAGTTAATCAACACATATTGAAAATTGTTGTTTATAAATTTTAAAATTAAATACAATTCAGAATTCTTATTTTAAATTAACATATATTTAAATTTTTAATTTATGTGAAGTTTGTGTCTTCATGTCATCTGTCATGCTTTCAAAATCGGGGATATACTGTGATAAGGCCAACTGTAAAGAGTCTTCTGTATGCAAGTCCATAAGAGTAGAGCGATTCTTCGTCTTTGTTTGTTTCCCATACGAAAAGTCCGATTCACATAGATATGTGGACCAAAACAGGAATTTAAATGTTCACTGCATTTTTTTTACATTTGGATACTTCTCTCCGCAAACATATTTCCAAAAGTCTTTTTCTGATGATCTGGCTTTTAGGAAGATATATAATAATTTCATTTTTAAGTAATATTTTCTCCATGTGAAAAATCTCAGTGATTTTTTTTTTTTTTTTTTTCTTCTGCAATTTGTTTTGTTTCTACGTCGACACTAAATGGATAAGAAATATAGTAAACAATGTCTTCAATTGTTTTAAAATCACCGAATCTGATTTCCAAATCATCCACAACTTTCTCAATTTCAGAAACAAATTTTTCACTATTAAATTCAAAAACAGGATTTCATATCTGGTGAGTATGGGCTTAGCACACGCAGGGTCCTGAGCTGGATATCATCATTCTTCTCTTTCTTGGTGACTTCTTTCTACTTTCTCTCTCTCTCTCTCTCTCTCAGGGTAACTCAGAAATTGTTTTTTGCCTGGTGCAGCATAAGCCTCAGGCTTTCTTGCACCATACGGCTAATAATAATAATAATAAATAATATTTTTGCAAATGATCTTGCATATTTACAAAACGATAGAATTTTCTTTTCTTTGAGATTCTTAGCCATTGTGAAAAATTTATATTTATATGCAGAAATACCACTAATCGTGTCACCCACATTTTTATTTTTTTCTTGTCATTCCCAATTCAGATCACTTTAATTTACTGGTCAAATCTGCCAAAAAGCCAGCTCATACAACCACTCTATCTGTATCTATCTTGTAGCTGCTGATAATCATCTCCCCTTTGATCAACAATTTTTTTAATTTCGAAATCTCTGTCGAAACTTACTCTGACTCAGCCACCTCACATCTGTGTGTAATATCAGATGTGGTTCATTTTCATCGAGTAACATTTTGAAATGTCTCCTTTGAAGAGATTGTCCTCTGATGGAATTCACAATTTTGAAAGCTATGTCCATAACACTTTTAGTATTTAATCTTTTGCTGGCTAACGCTTGTTGGTGGATGATACAGTTGTAACTCAAATCTGGGAATTCATTACCCTTTTGGCAAAATGCGATGAATGCGTTAAGATACCATCATTGCTTTAACTCCATCTGTTGTAATTGACATGAGTTGAAATAGTGGTAATTTAATTTTTCAATAAAATTTTTGAATGCATTAAATATATCAAGACCTCTAGTTCTTTCTTTTAACAAAACCATACCCAGCAGTTCTTCTCTAGTAGCTGCATCACTGACATCAGTAGATTCATCCAGTTGTAAAGAAAAGGACACGCCATTAGCAATATGAGAGTGGTGCCTCCGTAGCCAGGTGGGCGGGAGCAGCAGTGCTTAACACACGCTTCTTGATTAGACCAGGGTTCGATCCCGTGACCACCGAATACGGAGGATGCGGAAAGGTCAGAGAATGACTACCGCATATCCTCGAAGCAAGATAGCCATAGTTGCTAATGCTCCTAAAAACCAAATAACAAATAACAGCAATATGAGCACGCAATTATTCGCTCACATTTCTTCTCATTTTTGCAGATCTTGAAGAGTACTTTTAAGCCAAGGAAGCATTGCAAATTAAACAACATTTTGATTTTATCATTACAAAAAACGATTCTTGTTCCCACTCTTGATGAAAATAATACATTTTACTCTTTTTCGTAGTATTTAAATCAAAATGTATTAAATTAATGTATAAGTACTGCCCAGTTATTAATATTAAGTAAGCTAAATAAGAATTCGACACATACACGATGCTCTCGACAATATAACCGCATGAATTTTCACTAGTCAAGCCTAGCGGCTGCCGGCGACAAGAGTAGTCACATGGTTCAACAGATTTGTGATAAGCGTATGCAGTAGGGTGCATAATAATAACATTTACATTTTGACTAATCTATTTTTTATATACAGTGTGATTCACTACCAGTGCGACAAACTTGCAGGAGGTGTAGGAGGCACAAAGATGAATTGGAATCGCATAGCATTGCAGGATCCGAAATGCCTTTGTAATGCGGTAGAGGACGTTGAATGGGAGGTCACGTGAACAGCGATCCTGCTGGAAGTCAGTATTTGCGAACCGTTTCTTTTGAGGCGCCTCCGTAGCCAGGTGGGAAGAAGCAGCAGTGCATAGCACACGCTTCTTGATTAGACCGGGGTTCGAGCCCGTCACCACCAAATACGGAGAATGCGGAAAGGTCAGGGAATGACCACCGCATATTCCGGAGCAATGTGGCCTTAGTTGCTAATGCTCCTAAAAACCAAATAACAAACAAACAATAACCGTTTCTTTTGAAGAAACCAAGTAGCAAAAGTCCTCCGGAGTGGATAATCCACAGGCTCCAATGATTGGATGCGTTGCAGATGGTATGAACTCATTTGGTTTGTTGACAGAATCCTCCATACAGTGGATTCGGAAATACCCAATCGTTGCCCTATCGCTCGAGTACTTGTACTGCCTTCTGCAAGACGTAGGACATTCTCCTCATTGTCTGGCGTCTCTTTGTTTGCTCTCGATTCATGGTACCTCTCGTGAAACAACCAGTCACACGTAACCTTCTCATCATGCGATTAAAATCGTATGATGAGGAGCACGCCTGTGCGGGAAACGTTCCTGGTACAAGCGCAGAGCGGCACGCCCATTACAGTCCGCAACTCCATACGCGAGGTGCATGTCAGCCAGTTCAACGTTTGAATACTCGTCCATCCTACTGCCTGGGGAACCGGTTCGCAAATGCTGACTTCCAGTGGGATCGCTGTTCGCGCGACCTCCCGTTCAACGTCCTCTACCCCATGACGAAGGCATTTCGGACCCTGCAATGCTATGTGATTCCGATTCGTCTTTGTGCCTCCTACACCTCCTGCAAGTTTGTCGCACTGGTAGTGAATCACCCTATATATTTAAAATTCATCGTGACATGATTGACCGAAATTAAAGCCGCAGTCGACTTGTTGGCCGCTCCTGGTCTATAGGGATCTTCTTGTCCCCTTTGCTGCCTTTCTCAATATAATTGGATAGATTCCATTCACCCCAGGTGCCTTTTTTATGTCCATTCTCAAGAATTTCTCTTTCCCTTTCCTTTCAGTTATCACAGTCATTTATCTCCCCCGTTAGAGTTTGATAAACTTCTGGCATCCCCCTTCCCTAAAGAATTGCTAATGTGTGAATATAGATGCGAAAGATGCAAAATACCTCCTCAATTTGTCTGCAACCTGAGAAGGATAATCAACGGTTGAACCGTTGATATTGAGTGGACCAATGTGGTTCATATCCTTCCTTCTGGTGTTTACATAAGTAAAGAAGGTGTTGCTAATTTTTTTTACATTTTGTGCCAAAGATTTCTCATAATCTACCATAGCTTGCCTAGCCTCCTTTGTGATTTGATTATTGGCTAATTTATATCTAACATAGGCATCTGTATCACCTGATAACTTATATACATCCCATGCACTTTTCTTCTCTGCCACGTGTATCGGTAGTTCATCTTATATCCATTTAGCTCTAATAGTTGAACTGTATTTCTTTGTTGGTATGAAAAAGCTAGTTGCTTTTTTGATTACTTCCCTGAATACTTCCCATTTAGAATTTTCTGTTGGTAACATCATTTGTTCCCACTGCACACAATTTAAAAACTGTCTGAGACCTCTGTAGTTACCCTTACCAAAGTGAAAGCCTTTCCCTTTACCCTTGACAGTAGTTATATCTTTAATTAAATTCCACATTAGTACTCTGTGATCACTACCACCCAGTGGGTCTTTTACCTGCAGATTCTTAAAGACACGATAGGAGGGAGCATATGATGAGAGCCTTGTCGATCAATTCGCCCCTGGAAAGATTGTGCAAGGCTCAAGAAGGGGTAGAATTTTTTTCAGCCTGGACTGTACTTGTTAACAGGAGAGACTGCTTCTCCAGGGATGGGATACACTTATATAGAAAGGTTGCAAGAATATTTGCTGATGCTATTGAGGCAGTGTTAGGTGGGTTGGGAAACTGCTAGCTTGGGGGCAGACAAAGACTAATAGATTAACAGTAGCCACTGGCAGAGGTGAAAGAGATTCTTGCACTGCTTCTATTGGAATCAACAGAAGCCTGAAAAACAAGATGCAGGATATTTCATAGACTACTGGGAGTCATTGCGGTACAAGTAAACACATGGGTTGTGTTAGGGAAGCTAAGAATAGAAACAGGTGCATGTATACTTGCGTGTGCACCAATGCTAGGAGTTTAGTAAATAAATTTGATGAATTTGAGGTATTGCTCAAAACATCAAAGGCAGATATTGTTGGGATATCAGAGACGTGGTGTCACACAGATATAAGGAAGGCAGAACTGGAATTTGGTGAGTACAACGTCTACAGAAAGGATAGACAGGATAGGAATGGAAGAGGGGTTATGCTATTAGTTAAGAAACACATAAAATCCAAGGAAGTTATTTAGCATTAGTAGAGACATTTGATGCAAGAAAGCAAGCTTATGCAGCATCAGCCAAAAAAAAAAAAAAAAAAAAAAAAAAACCACTTCCACTTCACCCCTCTGTTCGTTCAAAATACCGGTCCAGCTGAGCCTTAAACTTATTTAGGCTATCAACCGCCACGACAAGGGAAGGAAGTCTGTTCCACCAACCACCCGCTGGCTAAAGGCAAATTTCTGCATGTCTATCCTACATCTGTCTTTCCTCAATATGAATTTATGCCCTCTCAGGTGATTATTCTGAGCTAGAGGAAGAATCCCATCAGCATTGAGCATGCTCAAACCATTCAAGGCTTTATACACCTCAATCAGATCACCTCGCTGGTGCCTAGTCTCCAGACACTGTAATTTGCAAAACTTAAGCCTTTCTTCGTAAGAGCACCCCTTTGTTCCATTCACTAATCTTGTTGCCCTTCTCTGTACTCGTTCCAGCCAGTCGACATTGCTGGACAGTGCAGTGTCAAGTCAGTTTGGTGTGACATAAGCATTGGGAGATCAAAATTGAGAATAGGAGTGTGCTATAGGCCTAATGACTCTGATGAGTATAATAAGAAACTGTACAGGGAAATAGAATGGGCCAATAAATCAGAGAGTCTCATAATGGGGGATTTTAATTTCCCAGATATTGACTGGAATTTGGGGGGGCTGGTCAGTCACACACTAGCAAGGCTTTTGTGGATTTATTGAAAGATTGTTTTCTATATCAGCATGTTCAGAAGGCAACTAGAGGGAGTAATACTCTTGATTTGATTATCAGTAGCGATTCTTCATGCATTAAGAATCTGCAGATAAATGAACCACTAGGTGGCATTGATCACAGTGTGCTGAAGTGGGATTTACTCAAAGTGGTAACTGCCATTAGGGGTAAAGGTAGGGTTATTGCTTTCGTAAAGGCGACTACGATGGACTGAGACAGTATTTAAATTCTATACAGTGGGACCAACTGATGATGTTATCAACAGCAAATTCAAAATGGCAAGCATTCAAAGAACTTATCTTGGAAGCTACTAGACTTTACATACCAACTAAGAAATATTGTTCAAGGTTTAGACCTAAGTGGATGTCAGATGAACTAATGAGACATGGCGAGAGAAGAAAAATGCATGGGATACATACAAATTAACACAGGACACAGAAGCCTATGATAGATACAAGTTGATCTGTAACCAAGTTACAAAGGAGGTTAGGCAGGCGAAGGCAGATTACGAGAAATCTTTGGCATGGGATGCAAAGAAAAACAGCAAAGAGTTCTTTACTTATGTAAACTCTAGAAGGAAGACGATGTATCAGATTGGTCCACTTGATATCGGTGGGTCAACTGTTGATGAACCTGCTCAGGTAGCTAACAAACTAAATGAATATTTTGCATCGACATTCACACATGAGGAGATATTCAACGAGGGGAATGCCAGAGGTGTATTCCACTCTGGCAGTAAGCTAGAGAATCTTGTAATAACTGACAGTAAAGTGGAGGAGAAATTGTTGAAGATAAACACAAGAAAGGCACCTGGGGTGGATGGGATCTATCCAGTTATATTAAAGGAGGCAGTAAAAGAAGTAAGCAAACCCTTAGCCATAATTATTAGAGCTTCCTTGGACTCAGGGGAGGTACCCACAGACTGGAGATGTGCAAATGTGACCCCAATTCACAAAGGAGGATCAAAGGCTGACACACGTAATTATAGACCTGTGAGTTTAACTTCTGTTCCAGGAAAAATTAATGGAGGTTAAAGAAGCACTGCAGGATCATCTACACAAGACTTCAGTTATAGCTTGGACATAGCATAGTTTTGGGTTTTGTTAATGGGAAGTCTTGCCTGACCAATTTGATCTGATACTATGATGCAGTCACAAAAGAACTGGATGCAGGGAATAACGTTGATATTATATACTTGGATCTTAGAAAGGCTTTTGCTACTGTTGCACAAGGAAGACTGCTTCACAGATTGGAGCAGTGTGGCATTGGAGGCAAATTGCTGCTATGGATAAAGGGGTGGTTGAGGGGGAGAAGACAGAGAGTGTTAATCAATGGACACTGCTCATTGTGGACTAATGTTATTAGTGGAGTCCCTCAGGGTTCGTGTTGGGTCCGTTATTGTTTTCTGTATTTATAAATGATATTGATGATGGTATATCAAGCTTAATGTCCAAGTTTTCAGACGATACGAAGGTTGGCAGGGTTGTCAAGGACACTACTGACACTGTGCTGCCGCAACAGGATCTGGAAAGGTTGAGCAGATGGGCTGAGAGGTGGCAAATGAAGTTTAACGTTGACAAATGTAAAGTACAAAGGGTACTTGGAAAGTTTTGCAAAACAGCTTTGTTTATTTAATTTTTTCAAAGTAATTTCCTCTACATTCAATACACCTCTCCATCCTCCGAAACCAATCTTTAAACCAGTTCTGCCAAGTTTCACTAGGGAGTAAAGCACACTCGTTGTCAAGAGCCCGTAGAAGGTCCTCATCACTGGAAAACCACCTCCCTTTTAGCTTCATTTTCACATGCGGGAACAGTGCAAAGTCGCAGGGAGCAAGGTCTGGACTGTAGGGAGGGTGCTCGAGAAGTTTCAGTCCTGTCGTGGTCAAATATTCGGTGCAGGCTTTGGCGCGGTGAGCTGTAGGATTATCGTGATGGAGGTACCAGGTGTCCATTCTTGACTTTGGCCGCAGGTTCTTCCTAGATCCAATGACTTTAGGCAGGCATTGTTCAGTATACCACTTAGCTGTGACTGTCTTCTGCGTGTCCAAAACGACACGTTCCACAATTCCACTCGATTTGAAAAATACAGCTATCATTTTTTTCTTTACAGATCGGGATTTTCTGACAATTACGGGTGTGTCGTCATCGTCAAAGACCCAAACTTTGTTTTGAGCCTTGGTCGGCAGATCGTAATAGTACAGCCAAGTCTCGTCACCTGTCACGATGTTGTTCACATACCGAGATTGTCCCTTATCAAACTTTTTTAACATCTCCTGGCACCAAGTCACACGTCGTGTCATCTGCTCCTCAGTCAGTTGATGCGGCACCCAGAGAGAACAAAGTTTCTTCACGTGCAAATGATCTTGCAGAATCGAACAAATTGCTCGTACATTTAGGCCCAAAGTATCCTCTATCTGTTGGTAGGTCACTCGCCTGTTTTCGTCAAGCATTTTCCTCACAGCAGTAACGTTTTCCTCCGAAACTGACGTTCGTGGCCTTCCCGGCCTCTCAGAATCCTCCAGAGTGAAATTTCCCCTTTGGAATTCTCTATACCACCTGAATATCGTTGTACGATGTGGACAGTCATCATCTAGTGCAAGAATCATTTCTTCTAAGCACTGGTCTATGGTTAAACCACGCACGAAATTATACCGCAAAACTGTCCTTATCTAATTTCGTGACCACGATGCTATCGCAAGCACTTTACACTCACTACTAATGAATAACTGAGCCATCGACTTGGCGCGGCGGCTACTATGCACGTATGAACATGTCTCAACCTGCAGCAACAAGCAGCTTCCTGTGATTCATTGTTGCGTCATATTGCAAAACTTTCCTAGTACCCTTTCTACTACATATGGGAAACAGCAACGTATCAACTCTGTGGTACTACACTGACAGTGGTAGAGAATGAAACGGACCTTGGGGTGATTGTGCAGGCAGATATGAAGTTCTCTGAGCAGTGCAGACAGGCTGCAAGAGTAGCTCATGGTGTATTGTCAATGATATATAGGAATTTTTCTAGCAGGGATAAGGAGGTGATTATTCTCTTGCATAAGGTAATGGTCAGGCCACACCTAGAGTACTGTATACAGGTCTGGAGGCCTCATTTCAAGAAGGATGTAGAGCTTCTGGAATGAGTACAGAGAAGGGCAAAAAGATTAGTGAATGGAACAAAGGGGTGCTCTTACGAAGAAAGGCTTAAGTTTTGCAAATTACATTGTCTGGAGATTAGGCACCAGCGAGGTGTATAAAGCCTTGAATGGTTTGAGCATGCTCAATGCTTATGGGATTCTTCCTCTTGCTCAGAATAATCACCTGAGAGGGCATAAATTCAAATTGAGGAAAGACAGATGTAGGATAGATGTGCAGAAATTTGCCTTTAGCCAGCGGGTGGTTGGTTGGTGGAACAGACTTCCATCCCTTGTCGTGGAAGTTGATAGCCTAAATAAGTTTAAGGCTCAGCTGGACAGGTATTTCGAACGAACAGAGCGGTGAATTGGAAGTTTTTTTTTTTTTTTTTCCCTTTGGCTGATGCTGCATAAGCTTGCTTTCTTGCATCAAATGCCTTTACTAATGCTAATGCATTAAGAATCACTGCTGATAACCAGATCAAGAGTATTGCTTCTTCCTATTGCCTTTCTAGTATGCTGCTGTAGAAAACAGTTATCTAAGAAATCCACAAAATTCTTGCTAGTGTGTGTGTGACTGACAAACCCAATAATTCAATTCAACATCTGGAAAGTTAAAACCCCACATTTATGAGACATTCTGATTTACTGGCCAACTCTATTTCCCTGTATAGTTTGGCATACCGATTGCAGTCATTAGGCTTATATCACGATCCTACTCTCAATTTTGTTTTCCCAGTGATTATCACACCAAACTGACTCAGCATTGCACTCATCTCCCAAGTGAACTCGATGCATTTCCTTATATTTAATATTTTTCTTAACTAAGAGCGTAATTCCGCCACCTCTTCTGTCTTTTCTTTTCTAAGGCAGCTCTGTAGCCAGGTTTGAAGGAGCAGCAGCAGCAGCAGTGCATAGCAGATGCCTCTTGATTAGACCGGGGTTTGAGTCTGTCACCACCAAATACGGAGGATGCTGAAAGGTCAGGGGATGACCACCACATATCCTGGAGCAATATGGCCTTAGTTGCTAATGCTCCTAAAACCAAACTACAACAACTGTCTTTTCTGTTTTTTCATGTATATATTTGTATTCTCCATATTCAAATTCATCATCACTTATGTCTGAGTGACACCATGTTTCCACTGTTCCTACAAGGACTGCATTTGATGACTTCATCAATAATTTAAATTTATTTACAATGCTTTTAATGTATGTGCAAGTATACATGCACGTATTCTTACTCTTACTTACCCTAACACAGCCCATGTTCCATGATGAGCCACAGCAGGGTTTGAAATATAAGCACTTTGCTTACCAGGCTGCTGCTTGTACCAGTAGTAGCAATGCAAGAATCACTTACCGCTCTGCTTGCTACTCTAGTCTGTGTCTCTCTCCCAGATAGCACTTTTCCTACCCCTGTAAAAATAGTCTCCTGTTAACAAGCACAGAATATCCTGCGAAAAATTCTACACCGTTAGCTTTGCATGTTCTCTCCTCGTCCAAACTGACTCACAAGCTCTCAACATATACTCCTCCTATCGTGTCTGTACAGAATTCTAATCACTTTCAAATTCAGTTGTAACTTGACTTTTTTTTTCCAATATTGCTCTGAACTTTAGCATTAGTAGAGGTACATGATTCAAGAAAGAAAGCTTAACAGCATCTTCCAAAAAAATAAAAAACTTCCCTTTCACCCATCCATTTGTTCCAAAAGTTTGTCCCCTTCTTTCTTGAATTTATTTCAGCTATCAGCTTCCACAATGACATGAAGATGGAAGTTTGGTCCAGCAATCAGTTACCTGCTGACTAAAGGCAAATTTCCACACATCTATTCGACAGCCGTCTTTCCTCAATTTCAGTTTATGTCCCCCTCATGTTTATAATCTAAGCAAGAGGAAGAATCCCATGAGCATTGAGCCTGCTCAATCCATTCAAGGTCTTATACACCTCAATCAGATCACCTCGCAGGTGCTCAGTCTTCAGTCACTGAAATTTGCAGAACTTAAGCCTTTCTTCGTAAGAGCACCCCTTTGTTCCCCTCACCAGTCTTGTAACCATTCTCTGTACTCATTCTAGCAACTCTACATCCTTTCTAAAATGAAGCTTCCAGACCTGTACGCAGTACTCAAGATTTGGCCTGACATTGCCTTATACAAGCGGATAATCACCTCCTTATTCCTGTATTATTATTATTATCATTAGCCATATGGTGCAAGGAAGCCTGAGGCTTATGCTGCACCAGCCAAAAAAAAAAAAATTTTTCTGAATTACCGAGAGAGAGAGAGAGAGAGAGAGAGAGAGAGAGAGAGAGAGAGAGAGAGAGAGAGAGTAGAAAGGAATCACCAAGAAAAAGAAGAATGATGATATCCAGCTCAGGACCCTGGGTGTGCCAAGCCCATACTCACCAGATGTGAGCCCCTGGGGGCAATATCTGCACTGCTCAGAAAACTTCATATCTGACTGCACAATTATCCCCAGCTCTCTTTCATTCTGCACTACCCTGAATGTAACACTGGGTGGTGTTACGCTCCGGTTACTCTGTGGCTACTGGTACCCATATGCAGTATTTTGGTTTTGTCAATGTTAAACTTCAGTTGCCACTTCTCAGCCAATCTGCCTAACTTTTCCAGATCCTGTGGCAGCAGCATACTGTTATTATTATTGTTAACAACCCTACCAACCTTTGTATCATCTGCAAACTTTGATATTAAGCTTGATATACCTTCATCAGTATCATTGATAAATACAGGAACTCCTTGACTTACGGAAATTCAACTTTACGTAAGGTTTTGTCTGCCGGTGCAAACTTGAAAAAAATCACAGAAAGATATTTTTCATCCCGTAGGAATAAATGGAGGTATCAATAAAATATTGTAATAAGAACCAAATAACACATTGTTTTTTTTTGTAATTCGTTTCAAGACCTCGGAAGTTGAAATTTTTTCTATATTACTAAGCTATTTATCTCGCTAAAAGGTCATGTATAATGGAAATTGCACTACACTTTCATCATTTCATATGTTCCTGTTATAAGAATCAATTCTGACGCCTTTGTGATATTTTTCTAAAGCACATTTCTGGAGGTCACGACCAAGAAACAAAAACAATTTGCACTTTCCAGTTTATTGGGCTTTATTTGTTATGCAAGCAATTATAAATGGGTAGTAAACTTGATCTTACTGCATTTGCGATAGTACTGATAACTGCAATTGTGTGGATTTTTACACTATTATGGTGAAATGTGTTTCCCTTCACTGAAACTTCAATCCGATAAAAAACAAATTTTCTGAAACTTCTCTTTATTCCTATTTACTTATTACAATCAATGGTGAAGGGAAAGCGACCAGTGAAAAGTACAAGTGGTTGTAGTGCCAGAAAACGAAACAAAACTGATTTAGAAATGAAGATGAAAATGTATAAGAAGTATGAAGCAGGACAAAGTTTGTCATCTATTGCAAGGGAATTAGGTCTCGCTGCTTAAACAGTGAATACTATTTTAAAGGTCAGTGCGCGTATAAAAAAACATGTCAAAGGATCAATACACTTAAGATCAACAGTGATCACAAAACAGCGTTCAGGTGCTATATCGAAGATGGAACAGCTGTTAATAATATGGATGGAAAATCAGATTCAGAAGCAAGTGCCCCTGAGTCTAATGACCATTCAAGCAAAAGCAACAAGTATTTATAAAGATATTAAGGATAAGTACAGCGAACGCCAAGCCAAGTTCGTGGCAAGCAATGGATGGTTTAATAGGTTCAAGCATCATGCTGGTTTTCACATTTAAAGTATGCGGTGAAGTCGTTAGTGCCGATTCTGCAGCTGCAGAGAAATTTTGTGATGTGTTTGAAAAATTTATTGATGAAGGCGACTATTCAACACAGCAAATTTTTACCGTTGACGAGACTGCTCTGTATTGGAAAAAAATGCCGGATCGAGGATATACATTGTCAAAGAGGAAAAGACAATGCCAGGTTTCAAGGCTCCAAAAGATAGGGCCACGCTCTTGCTTGGAGCTAATGCAGCGGGAGATTACAGATTAAAACCACAGCTTGTGTACCATTCTTGAAATCCTCCTGCATTTAAGGGCATCAATAAAGCCACCCTACCCGTGCATTTCCGATTGAACCAGAGAACATGGATAACAATATCTCTCTTTGAGGATTGGTTTAAATGCTGCTTCATTCCAGAGGTTGAAAAATATTGTAAAGACAACGATGTTCCTTTCAAAATTTTGCTTCTGGGTTGATTCCATGTCAAGTGGCCTAATTTTGAAGATGGTCCTGCTGTACCATCTTCAATTTTGTTGAAACTTGGTGTAGATGTTTAAACAGGTTTCCAAATAAGCTGTGCAAAAATTCAGTTCAAAATATAGTATGCTGAGGCACCAGCACCTTTTTTTGTGGAGGTCACTTGTGTTACGTGGAGCAAATCACAAAAAATTTTCAAAGTTTTAAGTGTTACTGTTGCACAACATTGAGAGGTAGTGCTCTGAAACGTGGTATACCTAGTTATCTTTTGGCAGAGAATGCAAAATGTTTGGTGTCCAGGCTCAAAAACCTTCACATTTTTTTACAATCCGGTCTAAAACTGGCACCAAATATTTGTCGCAACGAATATAAGCAAGACTTTTGAAAGTCATAACTTTGAAATAAAAACCTTTGGTACCTTCTTCTTTGGGCATTCCTTTTAACATCTCCCTGAATTCAGCCTAACTAAATATAAGCTCTTATACTTGTTTTCTGGCTGAGATATTTTCCTTCAAAGATAGACCCAAAATTTGACATATCTTAGGGGCATATATCTTAATGTGGGACACCTTCAATTCTCTCGTTTTTGCCACCATTGGAAAGAGCAGGTTTTAAGCAACAAGAATAATGGTTGTCAGTTTTGTCTTGCTACTTAGGCCTAAAAAATGGCCTTAAGCATGTTATATTTTCAACATAATATTTTGCATACTTATTTGATGGTGAAGTTTCACATCTCAATAAGGACAGAACTATTGCATTTACAAGAGTGAAATTTTCTGCCCTTTGGTTTAAGAAGAAAGAATATATTGCCAACACACAAAAAGATCTGTATTTTTTACAATGGGGGATGCAAATGGCAAGAAGAGAAATTGGTTTCTAAAGGTTTCTTTAGTGCAAGTTCCCATGCCTGAAAAGTGGTCTTTATTCAGGATTTCAAACATAAAGATGATGGTTTCTAAGCTTGAAAGAACTTATAACTGCAACAAAATTTGTTTAAAACACAATACAATTTGAAATAACCAAGTGAGTGTGAAGATATTGAATCACTGCTTCGTAATGGACTGGAATTTTTCAATGATGGCTGATATTACTACTTTAGGCAAGCTATACTGTCATCCCATTGTTGTTGTTTTTGGAGCTGGAAGATTGGCAATAATTTATTGTTCAGGAATGCAGCAGACATCTTGTCTAGCAGTCAAGTGAAATGAGCAAGCTGCTCCATGATGATGATGCATGAAATTTACCAATACATCATGTTCTTTAAATGAAATTTCACAAATATTTCCAATAGGTGGTAGATGATTTTCATCAACCGGTGAAATACCACCACTTTGCTTATTGGAGGCTTGAAGTGGTGAAACCCATGTTTAGTCTCTAGAGCAAAGTTTCTGGCATCCTCCTCCCCCCATACTTCTCCTTCAACCCATGCACGGTACTAAGTACTATAGGTTTTGATACTTTTCGTGTTTGGGGTTTTCATAAAAAAAAAAAAAATAATAATAAAAAATCCACCAATTATTGTCATAAATACAGGCAATGTATGGGCCAAGTTGTAAATTAACAATTGGCACATACTGAATATTGGTTTCACTAGTCTGATCTACTTGAGGGTGCCTCCGTAGCCAGGTGGGCAGGAGCAGCAGTGCGCACCACACGCTTCTTGATTAGACCAGGGTGACCACCAAATACGTGGTCAGGGAATGACCACTGCATATCCTCGGAGCAATATGGCCTTAGTTGCTCCTTAATGCTCCTGAAAACCAAATAACATCTGATATATGTGAACTACAAATGATACTCTGCAAACATGAATCTGCCTTGCATTAGTAGGAATGAAGTGATGATTTTCTCTTGTTCCAGCAATAGTATGACTGTCTATGAATCTTTTCTCTTGAAATGGCCTTACTTGCTCAATTTTCTCTTTAGAAACAAAATAGAAATTTGTTCCAGTCACATGCTTGTGACAAAATTCAAACACGTTTCTTGGTGTCAGGATTTGGTTTTCAATTGGACATTGGAGACTTGCACGTGCTGCCAATCATTTTATTGTTCCACCAACTCCATCACGTGGTGACTTGCCATGGCCAGTGCCAAAAATTCCATTCAGCACTGATATCAAAATCCTTCTGATGATGACACAAGTTAAGAAAATTCTTGAAATTCTTGTATTGAGCTGCAGAACCATCACTGAAGTAGTAAATGTGCCTGATTTCTGTCATGAAACTCTTCAAATATTCAATGAAGTTGATTAGAAAAACATGCACTGCAATTGTGTCATGTCAAAGGCAGTCACTGATTATGCAGAAACTTATATTCTGAAGTTCAACATCCTTGTAATAAATGACAAATGGATGCAACGTAGCTTTGCTATTCTCCCAGTGGAACACTTGAACAGCATCTTGCACAATAAATGAACAATTTTCTGCAAAATCCATCAGGATGACCAATTCTCCTATCATTAGGCTTTTCTTTGTTGACTTCAAAGTAGCGTTGATGTTTAGCAATATAGTGATGACAGGAAAGGTTAAATATCTTTATACTCAACTTTTCAATAAAATCGTGTGTTGTTGATTGCTTTGTGTCCAGTGTATCTCTGTCAGTGTGTATCCATTGCTTGAATTCAGTAATATCTTCTGGTTCATTGTTTTCAAAAATATTCTTTAGAAACTTTAAATTCTTCTATTCCTGGACATTTTTCACACCGATGAAGCATACAACCTTTTGACTCCAAATCACTCACTGTCTTACCAATGAGAACCTTGTAATCACATTCAACAGGACTTGCTGCTAGCATTAACTTGACATTTTGATGGATTGTGAATACACATACAGAACGTGTTCCTGGTGCACCAACTGTGACACACCACTTGGGTCGAAGTACACAAAATTTAGAAAATCCAATGTCAGATCCATTTCTATCTCGATAAGTTATAAACATTTCCTTCAAGTTGCTGAGTAGTAGTAGTTGCATTTGCATTTCTGTTCCATCTGCAACACCAATGGAAATGTAATCTTTCTTTTCAGGGCATATCCAACTAAATTCATCATTTTCAAAAAATTCCATCGCTTTTGCTTTACTTGCTCAGAAAGCTTTTTACCATGTATGGCCATGATTTCTTCTTCTGCTTTAAGTTTTCTAGCTTTCTTGACCATTCTTTCTGAGCCACTAAACTCTTTCAATGTTTTCTTTATGGACCAATTAACTGAAGCTAGTGTTAATATTTGAAGTTTTTCTGAATGACTTGATACCATCAACTTTTCTTTCAATTCTTTCAGCAGCCCATTGTAATCTAAGCAGTTTCCACACTGATGACTTGCAGTTGGCTCCATGATGTCATTTGGATCCAAGCCACCAATAGATCCAATTTTACTGGCAATTACATCTTGTACTTGACTTGCCTTCTTTTTGGCATTGCCTTGTGAGTCTCTCTTAGCTATTCGCTGAAATTTAGGAGAAATACCAGTAGCCATCAAACTTGTGTTAAAGCTTTCAATCACATGGATTTTGTCATCATGGTCTGATCCAGATGAAGTTGATATTCCTGTTGCTGCTTTTCGACTGTTAGACTCTTTTCAGAACGATGGGCACAGCTTCTGTCCTGGTTTTGTGTCTAACTTTGTTAGTTCTTCCAGGTAATCTGCCATTGACAAATCAATTGGTTGTAAACTTTTTTTCACTGTATGATTTTTTTTCTGGAAAGAATTGCAACATGAATGCTGCAAAAATTGAAATTTTGTCAAAAGCAAAGCTTCATGATGTAAACAAATTGTGTCTTCTTCACCCAGTTTTAATCCACAATGTCGACCTACCAGCTGTTGTTCTTCAAGTTCAAATTCTTTAAATAATTTTAACCCAGTTTTGTGTGTATAGGATAGCACATGACATTTAGAATTATCTATATGACTGATGGGGCATGAGTCCAGCTTATCTCCAGCAAAATCTTCTGATTTCATTTCTTTCATGCTGACAAATAAGTGGATGTTTCTGCAAGCAGTGAAAACTTAATTAACTTTATTTCAGTCAAACAATAAAAAAATACAGGAACAAAATAAAACTATTTGTCATGCAGAAGAGAAAACACATTAATAACAGCATGATTCAAATATAAGCTATTTATACCTTTTTTTTTTTTTTTTTGTATGATTCTAGAATATTCTAGCATGTTTTGGAATTCAAGAATATTCTATAACTCTTGGGTATTCTTCTAGAATATTCCAGAATTCTAGAATATACTCAATTTCTTGATTATTCTAAACAATAGGCAGGATTAAGGAAGTGCTCTGCAACAAAAAAAGATCTCACAAAATAGCAATACGATACATAAAACTACTTTATGTTTAGGCTTAAATTTAAGGTCTTAAGTTCCTTTAAGATACAAAACAGATAAACCATGATCCTTGTAGCCGAAACTCTGCTCTTTCCAGTGGTGGCAAAAACGAGAGAATTGAAGGTGTTCCACATTAAGATATTTGCCCCTTAAGATAGGTCAAATTTTACTTTCAAATTTTGAGTCAACCATTGAAGGAAATATCTCAGCCAGAAAACAAGTATAAGTGCTGATATTTAGATAGGCTGAATTCATGCAGTGGTAGATGACTTTCATCAACCGGTGGAATACCACCACTTTGCTTATTGGAGGCTTGAAGATGTGAAACCTATGTTTAGTCTCTAGAGCAAAGTTTCCGGCATCCCCCCCCCCCCCCATACTTATCCTTCAGCCCATGCACAGTACTAAGTACTATAGGTTTTGATACCTTTCGTGTTTGGGGTTTTCATAAAAAAAAAAAAAAAATGGAATGTCCAAAGAAAGTACCAAAAATTTATATTTCAAAGTTATGACTTTTTAAAGTCTTGCTTAAATTTGTGAAGGTTTTTGAGCTTGGACACCAAACGTTTTACATTCTCTGCCAAAAGTTAACTAGGTATATCCCAAGTTTCAGAGCACTACCTCTCACCATTGTGGAACAGTAACACTTAAAACTTTGAAAAATTTTTTGTGATATATTCCGCATAACACAAGTGACATCCACAAAAAAGGTGCTGGTGCTTCAAGCATGCTATGTTTTGAACTGAAATTTTGCACAGCTTCATTTGAAACCTGTTTAAACACCCACACCAAGTTTCAACAAAATTGAAGATGGTCGAGCAGGGACCCCTAGGCCACTTGACACGGAATGACTCTTCTATTAGATAATGCTCCTGGATATCCTATGCATTTAGGTGATTTCAATTTGAACATGAGAGTCATATTTCTACCAGCAAACAAGACTTCACTCATCCAACCTGTGAATCACGGTGTTATTTCGAATTTAAAAGCATACTATTTACTCACATTTGCTCAGGCATTGTCAGCAGTAGATAGTGAGAAAAATTTTATGTTAAGAGACTTTTGTAAATCTTACAATATTTACCACACCATCTTAAACATTAATAAGGCCTGGGCGGAAATTACTAAAAGTTGTTTAAATGGCACATGGAAGAAAATATGCCCATGGCACGTAAAAGGCTACAAAGGATTTGAAGAAGATGAATCATATGAAGAAGTTACAGATAAGATTGTAAAGGTTGCGGAGCTACTTCAGTTGGAGGTTGATGCCAAAGATGTGCAGGAGTTAATAGTGCAGGAAGAGAAGGAATTATCTAACGAACTTATTGACTTGCAGGCAGCTATAAGGAAAAAAGATAATGATAATGCTGACGAAGCTCAAGATGAACCAAATGTGGAGCCGAGATGCTTCATCACTAGAGATAGGTGGCAATGGCATTTTGTGAAATTGCATCGGCAATGGTGAGGTTTGAGAAGATGGATCCTGACAGCGAACAATTCATAAAAGTTAACAGAGGGGTGAATGATATGCTTGCTTGCTACAAAGAACTCTATGACGAAAAGAGAAAAGCCACCATCCGGTCATCCATTAATATGTTCTTTCGTAAGGTTTAGTGGCCAACCCCGTCTAAATCTCCATAGCCCTCAACCTCTGCAGCGGTGTGCTTATCAGCTGAAGACGTCGATTCTGGCAACAGTGCTTGAGAGGTAAAACTTACTGATGTTATGATGCTTGTCTCCTGTATTTTTTTGTAATTTTATAATTTTGAAATTTTTTAAATTGCATGCTTTTGTAATTTTTCCTGTGCATGAGATAAAAAATTGAATAAATATAATAAATAATTCTATTTGCATGTTCATTGAACATTTCTTTTTTGACTCAATTAATTCAGTGAGCGCAGTTGCGAGTGTCGTACAAGCATGGGGGAAATTCTGACTTGCATAAAAATTCGACTTACGTAGTGTTCCACGGAATGTAACCCTTACGTAAGTTGGGGAATTCCTGTATACAAAACAGCAATGAGCCCAACACTGAACCTTGGGGGATACTGCTAATAATATTAGTCCACGAAGAGCAGAGTTCATTGATTACCACTCTGTCTTCTCCCACTCAATGAACCTTTTATCCATTGTAGCATTTTGCCCTCAATGCCATACTGCTCCAATTTGTACAGTAGTCTTCCATGTGCAAAAGTATCAAAAGCTTTCCTGAAATCCATGTATATGATATCAAAATTATTTTTTGTATCCAGTTCCTTTGTGACCACATCATAGTATCCATTGAAATTAGTCAGACAACTTCCCCTTGACAAACCCATGCAGTGTCTGAATTATTACTGTAGTCTTGTCTAGATGATCCTGCAATGCTTCTCTAACCAGTTACTCTATTTTCCCTGAAACAGAAGTCAAACTAACAGATCTGTAATTATTCGTGTCACTGTTTGATCCCCTTTGTGAATTGGAGATACATTTGCACATTTCCAGTCCATGGGAACTTCCCGAATGAGGACTTATTATGCCACTTGCTTAATTAATAAGATTAATAAATTTAATTGATTAATTGACAATACTACACCAAGCTAATAGATTCCTAAATACAGTGATATGTATTATGCTATCTGGTTTTATGTTATACCTTACGCTATCAAGTTCAAGATATATGCTTTTCTATTTCGTAATGATTGCAATGTTAAATTAGTCATATCCTTGCTAAAAATGAAAAATTCCTTAGCTAAACACAAAGGATATATGCCCAACAAGTGATTTGAGCCTTTGAGCTACTTATTTATCACAATTAAAACTCTACTACTTCTCTCCACTATTTTTTATCTGCTACAATATTTGCACAAAAACCCCAGTTCAATAGTTGTACGAGCCCATGACCACCAAATATGGAGGATGTGGAAAGGTCAGGGAATGACCACCGCATATCCCTGGAGCAATATGGCCTTAGTTGCTAATGCTCCTAAAAACCAGATAACAACAATAGCTGTACAAATAGAAATTAAATTTTGCTACTATAATAGCCACAGGGAAAGGTGAATTTGATTCTTGCACTGCTTCTATTAAAACAAATAGCAGCCTGTAAAACAAGGTGCCAGGGATGATGCACCCAGTGAAGTCCACTGGGAGTCATCGTCGAAGAAGTAAATACATGGGCTGTGTTAAGATAACTAAGAGTAAGAACAGGTGCATGTATATATTTTAGCATTAGCATTAGTAGAGGCACATGATGCAAGAAAGCAAGCTTATACAGCATCAGCCAGAAGAAAACCACCTTCCCATTTTCACTGATCCATTCATTCCAAATGTTTGTCTAGTTCTGCCTTGAATTTATTTAAGCTTTCAACTTTCACAACAACAGATGAAGGTTTGTTCGAGCAATCAACTACCTGGTGGCTAAAGGCAAACTTCCGCACTGCTATTTTACAATTGTCCTTCCTCAGTTTGAATCTGTGCCCTTTCAGGTTTGTAATCTGAGCAAGTGGAAGAATCCAATCAGCATTAAGCATGCTCAAACCATTCAAGGCTTTATACACTTCAATCAGATCACCTCACAGGTGCCTAGTCTCCAGACACTGTAATTTGCGCAAAACTTAAGCCTTTCTTCGTAAGAGCAACCCTTTGTTCCATTCACTAATTTTGTTGCCCTTCTGTACTCGTTCCAACAGTTCTACATCCTTCTTAAAATGAGGCCTCTAGACCTGTATACAGTACTCAAGGTGTGGCTTGACCATTACCTTATACAAAGGGGATAATCACCTCTTTATCCCTGCTTGCAAAATTCCTGTATATCATTGACAGGATCCCATGACCTATTCTGGTAGCCTCTCTGCACTGCTCACAAAAACTTCATATCTGACTGCACCGTTACCCCAAGGTCTCTTTCATTCTCCATCTCCACTATCCTGAGTATAACACTACATAGTTGGTATATTTCTGTGGGGTTACTGCTACCTATATGCAGTACTTTGCATTTGTCAATGTTAAACTTCAGTTGCCACTTCTCAGCCCATTTCCCCAACTTTTCTTCCAGATCCTGTTGCAGCAGCATACTGTCATTACTGTTATTAACAACCCTGCCAATCTTTGTTATCATCTGCAAACTTTGACATTAAGCTTGATATACCTTCATCAATATCATTGATAAATATACAAAACAACAATGGGCCCAGCACCGAACCTTGGGGGACTCCACTAATAACATCAGTCCACGTAGAGCAGTGTCCATTTATTACCACTCTCTGCCGTCTCACACTCAACCATCCCTTTATCCACTGCAGCAACTTGCCCTTAATGCTATACTGCTCCAATTTGTACAGTAGTCTTCCATGTACAACACTATCAAAAGCTTTCCTGAAATCCAAGTATATGATATCAAAATTATTTTTTGCATCCAGTTCCTTTTGTGGATGCAAAAACTATACTCCTGAGCACTGGTGTACATGCAAGTACACCAGTGCTTAGGAGAATAGTAAATAAATTTGATGAGTTTGAAGTGCTTGTCAAGACATCAAAAGCTGATGATGCTGGAATATCAAAGACGTGGTGTCACACAGATATAAGGAATGCAGAATTTGAATTTGTGGAAGTACAATGTGTACATAAAGGAGAGACAGGATAGAAAGTGAGCAGGGCTATGCTCTTAGGTAGGAAACATAAAATCTAAGGCAGTGCATCTAGTTGACATTGGTGGCCAGTGGAATGTTGAGTCAGTTTGTTATGACATAAGCACTGGGAAACCAAAAATGAGAGTAGGAGTGTGTTATAGGCCTAATGACTCGGAGTATATTTAACAACTATACTGAGAAATAGACAGAGAAATTCTGTAAATCAGAATGTCTTATAATGGGAGATTTTAATTTCCAGCTATTGATTGGAACTTGTGGGCTGGTCACTAGCACACTAGCAAGACTTTTGTGGATTTATTGGACTACTGTTTATTATAGAAGCATGTTTGAGAGGCAACCAGAGTAAGTAATTCTCTTGATCTGATTATCAGCAGTTATTATTCATGCATTAAGAA
The DNA here is from genome assembly GCF_048544385.1 of Mastigoproctus giganteus. NCBI lineage: Eukaryota > Metazoa > Arthropoda > Arachnida > Uropygi > Thelyphonidae > Mastigoproctus > Mastigoproctus giganteus. The sequence continues at coordinate 13,075,017 of NC_143579.1, forward strand.
TCTGCAGATAAATCACTGCTAGGTGTCAGTGATCAGTGTATTTATATGGGATTTACTTAAAGTTGTAGCAAATAGGTAACTAAGTGACAATGGTGATCTCAGACAGTTTAAATTCTATACAGTGGGTCCACTGATGATGTTAGCATCAGGAAATTCTAAATGGGAAATATTCAGGAATTAATCTTGGAAGCTACTAGGCTCTTCATGCCAGCTAAGAAATACTGTTCAATGTTTAGGCCTAAATTGATGTCATACAAACAAAATGCATGAGAAATATAAATTGTCAGGAAGCAAGCCCAATTCTGATGGGATTCTTCCTCTTGTTCAGATTATGCACTTGAGAGGGTATACATTCAAATTGAAGGACGACGGTAAGGAAAGAAGTGCAAAATTTACCTTTAGCCAGTGAGTGGTTGATTTCTGGAACAAACTTCTGTCTGTAGTTGTGGAAGTTGATAGCTTAAATAAATTCAAGGAAGAACTAGACAAACTTTTGGAGGGAATGGATAGGTGAAATGGGAAGAGGTTTTTTTTTTTTTTTTTTGTTATGCTGTTATAAGCTTGCTTTCTTGCATCACATGCCACTATTAATGCTAATGCTAACTTTGAAAGGTCTGATATTAAATGCTGCATGGTAGCTCATGTCGAATACCTTCTTTACAACTGTTTAGTTTGTGTTTTGTCATTAGTTCCAAAACAAGTTGACATAGCAGTCTGACATTGCTGACATTTTGAACCAGAGAAACTCATTCCAAAAGCTTTTGTTATGCTGTGAGAATTAAGACCATTACTTACCTATACAGTTTATATCCTGCTGGCTGACAGCAAAAACAGATTAAAGGTTATGATAGTCCTGCAAAGAAACTGCAACATGTAAAGAATGAAATGCTGCCCTTTTTGTATGGAGTCTTAAAGACAAATGTTGTTGTTGTTGTTGACATGAGTACCTAATTCCTTTTTTAATATTTCCAGATGTAAAGTGTTGGATTTTTTTTTTTTTTTTTAATATTGTGTGCTGGATTTTTTATAGTATTGTAGATATTAAGAAAATAATATTGTAAACACAGTTTACAGTATTATTTTCTAGTACTACAAGGTGAATTACTTAAATCCGATGATTGCCAAATGTCCAAAGGTACTATCAATTAATTCCCAGACTCGCTCGTGAGAAATCAGTAATTTTTATCACTATTAAATTACTTTTAGGAAACTATCCTTGACACTGTTCAGTTATTAATTTCAGTATCTCATTAGTTTGATTAATATTCATTAATTTGTTTTTTTATTAAATCCTGTTTTAACTAGGAGACTGGACCTAATCCAAGTGAAATTGTTGCCCAGTTTGCAGCTCAGGTGGCAGCTGTTGCAACTTTAGATATTAGTAATAAATCACAGGCTTCCAAAACTAGTTCTATTGTTCCATCGCCGCATATGAATTCTATAGATGGAGATCAGGATATATGTTCAGAAATTGTTGTACAGGATAGTGTTATCGAGTCTGACCTTGAAGCACTTGATGTGGATCACATAGTGCATGATCAAGGCACACCTGTGACTGAGGTTGATATTCCACCATGTGCCTCATTGACATTACATGACATTAAAGATTCAGAGAGGAATTTAATAAGTGCTGAAAATGAAGATGAAAGAGAATTATTTCAAGAAACTTCAGAAGTAGATAATCCTTCAGAATCTTTAGAACCGTCTTTGGTACTAGATGTTAAGGGACCAATTGAATATGATCTAGATCATACAGAAAGAGAACTTTCTTCAGATAATAATTTAAATATCAATGCTCAAAAGGCTGTTTCAACTTCGCCATTGCAAAATGAAGTTCTTCAGCAAACTGAACTGGTTCTAGGTAAAATTGAAATCTCAGTTCATGATCCAGTAATCAAAGAAAGTAACATTAATAGAACTGATTATTCAGAAGAGCAAGGTATTTGTTTGTTTCTTTCTGATATTGACCAACCAAAAGAACAAGAACAGCCTAAAGAAGTATTAGATCAAAATGAAAATAGGCAAAATGGTGAAATACTTGATCAATCCAATTCTCCAAGCCATGAAGAAAAGCTCATTAATGAAGGTAAGCAATTTTATAAATATAAATTGTAATAGGTGAACTTGAATTTGAAAACTTTAAATTTTTTTGTGCTTGATAATTAAGAAATATAAAGGTTAGGAAAATGGATTCAGAATAATTTACACACACACACGCACACACACACAGGTTGCCTTGCAACTTTGTCATAATTATGGGAGTTGATTTCTGGGGTTATGCTTAGTGAAATTGGTCTGATTCTTAGTGATTACAGACTATTTAAATGTTGTAGCTATGAGTTTGTAATGGCATATGAGCTAGCAAACAGGTTGTGCTATGTCTTAAGAGAAATGGTTGTTTACAAAAGCTGTTAGCATTTACATCTTCTAATAAAGGATGTGCATTTTGTGTACAGAGTTTAGACAATAAAGAATGCGAGATTGATTGTTTATTAATAGTCGTTTGTGAGAAAGTTACCTATTGCTGAGTATGTCATTGACAACTAAACATCCAATATGGTAGGATGTGTTGGGAGAAAATATAGTTAGCCTTTGTAAATGCGGTAATTTTCTAATTAAATGTACCGTGCAATGTAATCTTTTACCCTTCTGCCCCCTCCCAAAAAAAAAAAACGTAAGGAAAAAAGAAATTTTTTCCATTACCAAATTCTTTGAAGCCAATCTACATTTCAAATCCCATAGTTCATCAACTTTTGAGAATTGGTTGCTATTCATATATACATTTTTCACTGAGGACGATCTTAGAAATCACATCCTGAATTTATGACAAAGTCATGGGATATACTGTGTGTGTTTTATTACGGAAATAAGTGGCATGGTTTATTACTGGTACACTCAAGTTATATTTGAAAATAGGAATGAACCCCCCCCCCATTTATATAGAAAGGACAACGAGAAATATATCAAACAAGTTAGACAATTGTATGCATTGAATTACATTTCATATGTGCAAGAATTTTTATAAATAATTTTTATTTTAGAAATTTCAGAATTAATAATTATATTTATATAATTTAGTTTATATTGTTTACGATAATTATTTTTATATAATATAGCACTTTATGTGGTTGCATTGTGAAATTTAATGACATTTAGTTAAATATAACAAAGCATGAGATTAAATTACCTGATATATATTTAAAAAAATAAATAAATAAAAATAATGGATTTCTGATTTCAGTAAAATTTGGAATTGCTTGACAAATGCTTCCAGGATATTCTAATATAAAATAAAATGAAAATCGGTTCATTCATTGGGAATAAAGTTACTATATCTGGGTAGATGGACATGCTAAAGCTAATACATGCTTATACATTTTGCAAATGAGCCTTAACAGTATGTGGATTGGGGAGTTAAACATAGTTCCAGTTTTGTCTTGAAATAATTTCAAATGAATTTGCCTAAAGTATGAGTAAACATGCCAAATGGTTAAACATGAGCACAGTTAGTACATGCGTTTGAGTTTATAAAATGAAAATAAATCCCCTTTCTTGTTTATATTCTTTTATAATCATCAGGTCAGAGAAGTTTACAATAAGTCATGAATACAGTCGTTAATCATATTGAGCAGTCATGGGCTTGAACCACGGTCTACTCAGAGTGGTTGTGCCATTGCACTTTCACTCCTGACCACTTGCATGTTTCAAGCTCATATAGCTACTAAATACACTAATGCTCTTGTGCTTTGTCTTGCTCATACTGCTGAAGTATGGACAGAAAATTTATTTTAAAGAACTCTCTCTAATGGTTTCTTTTCTGTTACTTTGTAGTAGGTGCAGCAAAAAAGTCACTGAGTAGACATGCTGTTGCATTGCCTTGCATACAACACTCAATGTTGTATGCAAGAAGCAAAACTTATGGGAAAATTATACATGAGCAGATTTGTGGTGCATTTTACATGTCGACATGTATTTTGTATGGTTATACTATATATTTTGTTCAGTGACATTAATGTGCATAAGTGGTTGGCAGAAAATAAAAAAAAAAACATCAGTCATGTCATGATAATTCTGTTGCATCTCCATCAAAAGTTAAAGTTGATTAGTACCTTACTTTACCGCTTTTATTGATGAGGTAAATCTCATCTTATTTACACAATAATCCCATTCTGAGTGCCATGGAATTAGAAGAATCCTGAAAAGTATCAATTTCAAAAAAAATCTGCAGGTCGTGATGGCAGCATTTCTTTTGCTCCAGAGTTAAGTCTCTCTCTCTCTCTCTCTCTCTCTCTCTCTCTACACAGGTTTCTGATATCAGGGTGTTAAATTATTTTCTTCCAATTATCATTCCATTTCGCTATTTTAACTCTTTCCATAGTAACTGGAGAAATCCAACTGCCACCTCTTACACTATCTTGAAACCTTCAATCCATTTAATGATTGCCAATGTGAATTCTGTTAGTACTGATTTTGTAGTTGATAATTTAGCTTATATTACTCATCTGTGGAACATTTTGGACAAACTCAAGCAGTTATTCTTGATCATGGTTGGCATAAAGCCTGTTGAGTAAGTTTCCATCCTTATTTTTTGCCTTCTGATTTTTGCAACTGGGTTGCCAGTTTCTTCTGCAACCACTGTTAAAACGTGTTGATAGATGGATTGTTGCTTTCTAACTTCTCAATTACTACCAGCCAACCTAATGCAGGTCACCCATCCATTGTTTTGATGATAATGCATTCAAGTTTTTCCTTGATTTGTATAAACAGTTACAACTTCTTCAATATCACTGCTAGTTACATAAGTGCCGATCTTTAGGTATACTTCTTCAATGAAAATAAGATAGTAATTTCAGTTCTTCTGAAATCCAGTTTTGTCTTATTTCATGCCAAAAAAGAATCTGCTGTTCTCATGCATGTTTTCAACAGCACTGAGATTTCTAACCAAATATGCCTTTATTGGAGATAACTCCGCCTTCTGTTATACTTGACGTAACCATATCATAAGGTCATATGATATCAGTGATGCAGAGGATGTAATCAATGATTGTGTCCTCGGTATCTAAAAAATATTAGGTGTTGGGCCAGTAAATGGTTGTTTGTAATGTATAAAATAGGTTGACTGTGATACTTAGAAATATAATATAATTTTATGAATGCCAGTATGAGAAATCTGAATTACTTGTCTGATTTAGTTTTTAAGTTCACTTCAAATTTTTACAACCACCTAATGTGTTTATATAATTAAAAAAAAAATTAATAATGATTCATCAACCAGCATGTTTTATTTAAGATGATGATATACTTGTAAAAAAAATTGTGTTAGGTCAATCCTGAGACTTTTTGTTTATAAAATCGCTCATATGATTGGAGAGGTTGTTGGCCCCTGTACTGGGCTTTCTCCTTTTCTCTCCAAAGATTTGATAATACTGTACAAGTTGAAAATCCATCCTACAGTGGAATTCTCATCATCTAATATTTTCATATCTGGGATGGTACTCCAGAACTTTTTAGAAACTCTTAGTCTGTTCAACAGAGAGCAATTAGATTAATTAATGATTCTTCTTTTACTCTCCTCCCTCTCATAAATTTTTAGTTCCTTCTGCATGTCTTTTTTACAGAAATTTCATCAGCATTTTATTTCTGATTTAGCATCTGTAATTCCATTGTTTTTTCTAAACCATTCTGAATATATATGCCTTAGTTAGTCAACATCCATTTATAGTTCATATGTGATCTCATCAAAGATAAATGATCTTCATCATTTATCTTTCTACATAGCTGCCAACTCTTTTCAATTAAGGATGGAAAATACACATTGAGACAATACATATTGAACATTAAAGCTAGCTGGTATGGCATTTGGGGAGGAGAAAAAAAAAAAAAAAAAAAAAAACATAGCAGAAACAGAATAGCTTTATGAAAAAATTTGCTAAATTTGTGGCCAGCAACTTACTGTTGTGAATTCTGAAGACAAGAGCATGTTTCCTTATGACAGTTGAAAGTCTTGGTTCCAAACGGAATTCATAGAAGGCAAGTTGGCCATCTGGGTTATTGGAAGTATTAAATTAAATATTATTTAACTTTAACTGAAATATAATTTTATTTGAAGAATTTTTTTTGAACCAAATTGAAACAAATGAATTTTGAAAAACAAGCACATAAGATTTCCAGTACTTCTCAATATCATTGAAGGTAAAGAAATGATACTTTGCAGATGAGTATGTAATTTTAATGTGAAACACTATTAGATGCCGTTGTCAAAGAAGAAATAAGTGATGTATGGTGGTCCTTATTTGGAGAACTGACATGAGTGCAAGGGAGCATAAAATATAATTAGTTATTCTAGGTCATTATTGTCATTTTAATAATTCTTCATAGCAGTGCTATTATGAGTGTCACGATTATCCAGTCAGGCAAAATATGGTACTTTCTTGCCATAAGCATATCATAAAAATATTGTATGTAATCAGTGATGCAGAGGAAGCACCATTGATTGCTTCTTCTGTATCCATGGCATCACTGTCCCATGGCCAAGAAGTATTAGGAAGCAAACGGTTGCTTGTAGTGCACATTTGTACTAGAGTACTCTAGGTTTCAGTAAAATTTTGGTTTTTGGGTTATAAAAAAATCTATTTTTTCTTCCTTTTTTTTTTTTTTTTTTAATTTTAAAAGGTTATGGAAAAGTTTTGAGAATTAATTACCTACTTTTATTTATAATTATAAAATAGTTTGTATCATCATCCTGTAGAATTCATAATTTTCATTTCTGTGAATATTGGAGGGAGTTAATGGATATGTAATAGAATTTAGTATTCCTTCAGTTTAGTTTGACTTCACTGGGATTATTGGTTTTGGTAATGTATCAGAAGCATGGCAATAAAAAATACCCTCCCTGTATTTGTTAAAAACCTACTTGTGTATCTTTTTCCATCACAACCAACAATTTTAAAAGATTAAAATTTAAAAAAATATATTAAAATAATAACAGTTGTCTTTTTTAAATTTCTTTATTCATGCTTTTCCTCAGAACAATATACTGTAAAGTTCCTGCCTTCTGAGTTTAAATAAAATACAATAATCTAGCACTTTGAGTAGGTTAGCCATCAGTGTTAGATAAGTTTGGGCTTATACTCACATTAAAGTTAATTAATATTATGAATGGATCAACTTCTGTTGCTAATATCTTTTAAAACAAATGGCACCATCAAAATATTAATCTGCTATTTCAAGGACAAAGGAGGCATCATTATGAAGGCTGTTCCAAAGCTACTGGTTTCTTATCAGATCATGGGTGTTTTTTTTTTTTTTTTTATTCTGGCATGTTAGTAATGTATTGAATCATAGTGAATGGCCTAATTAAACACAAAGTTTATATGTATCTTTTGTTCTTAATTCCAGCAGCATTTATGCCTCACTGCTTAAATTTAAATTAATAATAAAAACAGTTATTTTTGAGTGAAGAAATTTGTTCTGTCTTGAGTATTAGGACCACAGTGTTACCTTTGGCAAATGCAATTCTGCTGACTACCTAATATATAGGATTAGATCATCCTTATATCATCTCCATCAGTAATTCACTTACCTTCCTTTCAAAAATTTTAAACTTTATTCTTAATCTAACAAAATGCAAGTTTCAAGAAAATAAATTCGGGTGTCCTGTCTTTTGGATCACCCTAGAATATACCGTAATATTATAACTTCCTATAAATAATGTTAAAACTAGACATTGGATATTTGCTAAAAGATGCAAAATATGTGTACAAATATGCAATAAAATATTAAAAATATGCACCGTAATGCTATTATAGATTATAAAGTTTTTTTTTTTTTTTTTCTTTATTTATTATAAGTTCACAATTAATTGAACTATTTCCTTGTATTCAATACAGGCTGGCCTCAGTTATTGCGATTAATTCGTCCCGCAAGTGCATCCTGCAAAACGGAAACATGTTAATCGAATATAATAATCAATAGTAAAAATTATAATTGGTCCTTGACCTTCAGGAATGTCCATAAATAATTTTAAAAATGCCTTTTAAATAACTTTTTAATTGTGTACCATGTAAAAGATAATGAAAATAATTATGGAATTAAATGTTTATTGCATAAAACAGCAGTTCCCAAACTGTGCTGTGGAATATTTTAAAATTTTGAGGGAAATACAGATACTTGACATCTGTCAGACACCGTGCAAACTACTAGCTTGAGGTAGTTTACAGTTTCAACATTATTTATTAAGTTAACTATTAGGTATTTATTTTGACTTAGGGCACCGTGAAAAAATTACTGAGACACTAAGAGTGCCATGAACCGAGAAAATTTGAGAACCTCTGGCATAAAATACACAATGAAGAAACTATTTGTTACGGAAATATTTGAACAGAGTCGTTTGAAAAGCGTTTGCTTTCTTTTTTTCATCAATCAATTTCCGGTAGCTGACAACAATCTTCTCTATGCCCTGGCGAAATAAATATCACAGAGAATCTGAAACCTTTTGTTTGAGGTTCTCTGTGAATATTAGTTTTCATCTAAAAAATTGAATTTTTAAATGAGCCAAATGATGAGCCAGTTACTTGTAGACTTGCATTTAAAAATTAGAATTTTTAAATGCAAGTCTGCAAGTAACTTTATTAGCGGGAGACAAACAAGTAACACATCTTCTTCTGATGGTTGATGGAACACACTGAGGCGGAGCAGCGGTCAAATGCTTGTTTATTGCCCGTCCGATGCGCAGTAAGCTTAGCGTGCGATTCAAATGTTTTTCAATTATCACATAAAAAAAAATGCATTAACTGGAAATTTGCATTGTGTAAGTTGAAAAGTGGTATAATTTTTTCAAATAGCTATAACTGAAAAACAGTTTAATCGAACTCGCATTATGCGAGACCTGGCTGTATTTAAAATTAATAGAACTGTTAATGAAAAGTTTTAGAATAAGGATCATTTTACAACTCGCCTGGAATAATTTTTGGACAGTAAACAGCAATATGTTTTTCAATGTTATTGATTATAAATCTATAGCATTTATTACCCAGAATCATTTTAAAAGCAGAGAATGATCCTTCCACATTGACGGAGATGATTTGCTTAAATTTAAAATTATGAATCACTCTAGCCTCTGTGTGCAATGGAAGTTCATTTCTATTAACGTAGTCATCTATTTTCTTGAAAATATGAAATCCAGAGTTATTTTTTGAAACACAGTTAAGTTTATTCTTATTCTATATGAAGAAGTTCTCTGGGCAGCGAGAACAGTCATACATTTTGTCAATGATATACAAGAATTCTGCCAGCTGGGATAAGGAGATGATTATCCCACTGCATATAGTAATGGTTAGGGCCACATCTTGAGTACTACATACAGATCTGGGAGCCTTAAAAATTTTATGAAGGATGTGGCTCTGTTGGAATGGGCACAGAAATAAGCAACAAGATTAGTTACGGGAAAAAAAGGAACTCTTACAAGGAATGGCTTAATTTCTGCAAACTGGAGCATTTGGAGATTAGTCAGTCAGCTCTTCTATGAGAAGATCTGATTGATGTGTTTGAGGCTTTGAATGGATTAAGTAAGCACAGTACATATGGAATCCTTCCTCTTGCTCCAACCACATGAGAGGGTCATAAATTCAAACTGAGGAAGGATGGTTGCAGGGTAGATGTGTGGAAATCTGCCTTCAGCCTCTGGATTGTTGATTGTTTGAACAAACTTCCATCTGGTGTTGTAGAAGTGGTAGTTTCAATAAATTCAAGGAAAAACCGAGGCAAGCTATTAGAGGGGATGAACAGGTAATATAAGAAGGGTTTTTTCCCCTCCCTGATTTATGTTATTTATATAAGCTTGTTGCTAATCAGAAAGACTTGAGATAACAAGGATCATAATTCCATTTGAATATTACTAAAACATTCTTAGGATGAGAATGATTGGGTTTGATAATGGAATTATGATTGGGTTGGAGAATTCTGGAAGGTGACGTTTCCATTTTCATTGTTTCTATTCTAGGCAGTTTTGAATCTTGGCTGTTCCTTAATTTGCAATTAAAATATTGAATTGCAGAATAGCCAAATTCCTTAATTCACAATATTTTAATATTATTTTTTTAAACATGATTAGTGATATAACATTCTTTTGTGAACTAACTTACCATCTACGCATGTGGGCAAAACAAGAATGGATATGTTCCTGGGAACAAGAAAGGGTTCCCAGAGAGACACACCTGTATTCCCCGGAACCTTTTTTTTGACCTATCAAGACTTGTCCGTGAAGAGGCGAATTTATAACATCTCCCCAAAGTCACATTTCTGAGTGGTCCTTGTGACCTTTAACAGCCGTACCAAACCAGATGTTATATCTCTTGACTCTTCAGGTGCCCTGACATGGTAGACCTGATAGTTTGGTGATATGGTAGTTTTGCAACTGCATCTGTATAAAGTCTGTTTTGTGGTAGGTTTAATTATTGGATGGCATACAAGAAGCTTGTTTATCAGTGTACCATTAATCTTGTTCCAGAATAGCAATAAACAACCTTCTAACAAACTTTCTCATGTCATAAAATAATCATTGTCACTTTAAAGTATTTGGAGTGGAGTGATAAGAACTTTTATGGTTCTGATACAAATCTCTGCTGGTGCACTGCATTTAAGAAAATAAAAAGTTGTGCACATACAGTAGAATATCGAAAATCTGGCACTTTTTGAATGTATGAGGGCAGAAGGAAAATAGGATAGCAGAATTTCAAGAAAATGTACCACAGTTGGGATATTTATGCATTATGTTCCATTAATAATTTCCAAATACACCAATTTCTTTCTTACATATTTTGTGGAGTGTGTTGTTGTTACTGTGTGTTTACAACATATAAAATCATCATTTTGCAAGACATTCATACTTGCTCACAGTACAGTACTTAATAGTACAGTAGTGTATATTTAGTTTTTAACACAATTCAATTGTCAAAATTATATTGCATTATTTATACCTAATGTTAAAAAAAATTGGACAATTGCAACAGCCATTCTGGTGGAAGCATTCAAAGCTGCAACCTTTACTACCCACTAGACCATTCTGGCAGTATTTATTAGCATTTTGGCTTAATATTGGCAGTTATCACTATGTGGAGATTATAGGGATCAGAGGTACTGTATTATCTAGTAAAAATAACAAATATCACTGAAGATATAGGCTGTGTGTCACCTTCAAAAAACTGGAATTTTGAAAAATCCAGCATGTTTTGGCTCCCAAGGGTGCCAGATTCATGAAGTTCTATTTTATTTCTTTTTCATTTTTATGGATTTTTGTTTAGAAAATTGCAGTAATATTGATTTTTACTATTATTCATTCCAATATATTTTAGTCAGGGCCCTTTTAAGGGAGGATTACAGTCCTGGCTCCATCTGTGAGAGTGTTTTCCCAAAGTTAGTTAATTAAAATTTATATATATATATATATATATATATAAAAAAAAAAAAATGGTAAAGTGCAGCCATTATCAACCCACTGCAGGATGGAAGCCTCCTCAACAATTCATGCTGAGGATAATGGACCATAATCTGCCATGCTGGTCCGGTGCGGGTTGGTAGATCAACCGTATTCAGCAGTCAGGGACTTGAACCCCGGTCTACTCAAAGAGTGTGTGCTACTGCACTCCCGCTCCTGATCACTCGGCTACGGAATACTTATACAAAATATACAGTAGAGCGTCGATAATCTGAACGAGCCAGCACTTTTTTTTTTTTTTTTTTTAAATACCCTTGGTCATAAGGGACTCACATCTGGTGAATATGGGCTTGGCACACTCTGGGTCCTGAGCTGGATATCATCATTCTTCTCTTTCTTGGTTAATCCCATCTACTTCTGACTCTCTCTGTCTCTCTTAGGGTAATTAAAAAAAATTTTTTTTTTTTTTTTTTTGGCTGGTGCAGCATAAGCTTCAGGCTTCCTTGCACCATATAGTTAATAATAATAAAATAATTGCAGTAAGCACCAGTTATTGTGATCATGTTTGCAAATTGAATTTTGATTTTATTAAACAGCAATTCAAAGAAGCAAAAATTGGAGGAATATTTTCCACAGGCTATAAAAATGAAGATATAAAACACAAATTTACGCTTTTATTACGTTATCAATGAACAAAATTAAATGATACGTGAAAATCGGAAGAATATCCACAGGTTAGCAAAATAAAAATAAATTTATGCTTGCGTACATAGCTTAATTAATATACATACATTACTAACTAAGCACAACGCTTTGTAATCTGTTATTCAACACACTTTGTAATTGATATTTCTGTTCATTGTTATATATTTTTTTTTTTTTTTTTTTTTTTGTTGTAAAATCTAAAATACGGTACAGTAAAAAGAAGATGGATTCAAAGTCTTGTTTCTTCCACCAAATGTTACTACACGCTTCACTCCTCCAACTGATGGACCAGGGAGTCACCCAAAAGTTGAAGAGAATCTACAAAAAATAAGTCTTGCATCATTTACTTTTAGCAGAAAACAACGAAGAAAGTATCGTAGCTTTTTCAGTCTCAAGGACAGCTGACACATGGGAATTACTCACTGTGCAGATAGTTGCCCATGCACCATAAAAACCAAACTCACTGTGCAGAATTTTTTTTTAAAACTTGGAAAAAACTGTGGCCCATTGCAGAAGAAACCGTAGGAGATGAGCAGAATCGAACTGAAGGAGAAGAGGGCCAAATACTGAATGAGATAATCAACTTGTTTAAGTCGATCCCTGGGTTTGAAAATTGTAATGATGCAAGGGTATGGCTGGAAAATGATATTGATGCTACCAGGTTTCCTGTTTTAAATGTAAACGACTTTGTGAATGTAAAAGAAACTGATGCTCCTGAAAATGGTATGGACGAATATGATGATGCTAACACTGGACCTACACATGCCGAGACATTCAATGTGCTAGAGACTGCAATGGCTTTGTACGAGCAACAAACTGAATGCTGTCCAGCTCATTTGCTCTTGCTGAAAAGAGAGAGAGAGAGAGAGAGAGAGATCTGGCAGCAAAGAAACGAAGTTCGAATACGGTGCAGCAAAAAATAAGTAATTATTTTCGTTAAAGGCCTATAAATGTCTTATTGTGGCTTAAAGTTCCATTTGTTTTGTTATCTATGAAAGAAATACATAAGTACAACTTAATGTTTTTATTTCTAAACTTACTAAACATTTTGTTTAGTCTCCAGAATAGTATTTTTGATGAATTCGAAAATCTGAACAAATCGGAAGTCCAAACTATCCCCGGTCCCAATTAGTTCAGATTGTCGACGCTCTATCGTACAGTCAGTTTTGCTATAATGTGGTACATGTGTTCCTAAAAATGTCTGCATTATGGTATTTTGTGCACTAAAAACAACAGGACTTGTGGGAAAAATAGGGATAGGATCAGAGCACTCAAAACAAACATTCAATCTGTTAAGTAAAACAGTAAAAAAAAGTTAGAAACCCAATAAAATTGCTAACACAGGTTTAAACACATTAAATTTCTAATAAATAAATAAATATTACAGTAAATACAGCGCTTTACCTTGACAAGATATGATGTTTGCTTATTGGAAATGGGTGTGGCGAAGGGCTGTAGCTGGTGAGTTATAGCAAAGAGGTAGAAGGAGGGTTATCATTCTTAGGACGAAATGTTGTTATACCTGATGTGGAAGGGTGTGACTCACTGTCCTGCTTTTCTTTCTTCTGCACTGGTTTAAAATAGCTAACTAGCTTTTGTTGCTTTTCCTGCCACCTCCTTTCATACAGGAGCTGCCTGTATAGTTCCAAATGGATCCAAATGCCACCAAGCACTATCCTACTACATTTAGCATTATAATCATTATCTTCAATCCACTGCAGGTGCTTTTCAATCCCACTTAAAGCAGCTGATAACTCTGCTGCTGTTTTAAGTTATTTTGGGGCAGCCTGCTGGACTTTGTCTTCATCTTGATTTTCCACTTGGCTGGCTGCAATTATTACAAGTCTTCAGTAGTTCATTGTGAGACTAGAAGCTCTTCTACATCTTCATTTTCTACTTCCTCGAAACCAACTTCTTTTGAAAGAGCAACACAACCTGCTTTGATTTGTGTTTGTTGCTCTGAAGGTTCAAAGCCTTCAAAATCATGAATTAAATGAGGGATAAGTTTAAGAGTGCCAGACTCAGGATAAATGAAAAGAGTAGCAGTGTTTTAACCCAATAAACCAGCCACTACTAGCATTAAAAAGAGCCACTTCTGCAGGATTTGGTGATTTCTTTTTAAGGTCTTCATATACAGGGTGTTTCAGTTAAACGTTTCAGAACTTCTAAGAGGGGTAGGGTACATCCTGACAACTCGAAATCATATAGCAATGTGTGGTCGGAAATGCTTTCCTGAAGGGGTGTTGTACACAGAAGTACCATAAAGAAAAGAGACCGTAAGTGAGAAATCGTTTTAATAATACATGAAAAGAAGCAAAAGGTACATGGATTAAAGTAAGTGTTCGAAGTTTCTTCCACGGGCTACAATGCACGCCTCACATCTCCGACGCATGGACATCCGAACATTCTGGAATACTCCAGGCGAATTTCGAATTTCTTCGGCAGCTACTGCGATTCTTGCAACCAGCTCCTCAGCATTGTCAACAGGGGTGTCATAAACTAGCGATTTCATATGACCCCAGAAATAAAAATCAAGACATGATAGGTCGGGTGACCGAGCAGGCCAACGCACGGGACTACCACGTCCGATCCACTGTTGACCAAATGTGACATCCAGGTAGTTACGAACATCTCCGCTATAATGGGCAGGGGCTCCATCGTGTTGGAACCACATTGTCTGTTGCGTCGATGCAGAAATCTGTTCATCTCTCAAAAGTTGTGGCAATACTTGCTGCAGAAAGATCAAGTAGATAGGTCCGGTTAGACGACACGGTAACAGGTAAGGTCCGATGAGGTGATCTCCCATAATACCGGCCCATTCATTGACCAAAAATCGAATCTGTGCTGCACGACGTCGCACGACGACTTCTGTGTACAGTACCGCTTCAGGAAAGCATTTCCGACCCCACATTGCTATATGATTTCGAGTTGTCAGGATGTACCCTACCCCTCTTAGAAGTTCTGAAACGTTTAACTGAAACACCCTGTATAGTTAGTGCTTTCTCTTTCACTGTGAGAAAGCTTGCTCCTGATTTTTTTTTTTTTTTTTTTTTTTTGGTTTGGTCTTCTATCCATATGCTTAGCTACCTTTCCATTTCTAATTCTTTAGGTTTGTTCTAATTGACTTTGTGGGACTTGAAGTTGTTTCAGCTATACATGTAGCTTTTATTCTCGCGGCATGGTCTCTGATAGTGTGGATTCACTTAACCCTGTTGCTCTCTCGAGATATCACATGTTCTCTCATTTGAAATAATAAAAAGTTTTCAAAACGTTTTATTATTTCAAGTTTCTCTTCTGTACATAATGCTTTCCTTTTGCACTCACTACTTGGATTCTTGGAACCAGGACGCTTACCCATGTCTGGGATGCTGCATGAATATACTTTTTATAAAGAAAAGTTAACGAATGCAGGAGAACAGTCCAAGACACATACTTTGTAGGATAACACACATGGTTGAATTGAGGTAAGAGATACATAAGGTTTGTGTGTAAGGTGAAAATAAGTATGTTTTCTCCTTAAAGGCAGAAACATACTAATTAATATTTCTGCTCACTGACATTTTTTTTCATTGTAAAATTTAAAACAGGAAAAAAGATAAGCAATCAATAACGACAAACATGGCATGCACAAAAGAGAAGATTCTGAAAATGTATTTATGTTTTTGATATGATTGAAGAGATAAGGGAAAACACATCTCACCATAACCTAAAAACCCACAGAATTCCAGCTATTGGTATTATTGCAAATGCAATAAGCTCGAGTATACTACCTGTTTATAATTAGACTGCGCTAACAAAAAAACCCAGTAAACCGGGAATTGCAAATTTTTACTTGTATGTTAGTGACCTCCAGAAATGTGCTCCTCTGCTCGCACTATCCTGCCTCACAAAATATCTGTTCAAACAGAAAATCTTGTGAATACAGCGAATTATAAGTGTCTCCAACCAATGCAACTACAGTAGATGGGAAATATAGCACACATTTGATCTTTTTTAAGCTTTGTAAACTTGTATGTATTGTTGCACAGGTCACTATGTTCAGCTTGGTACTGGGTTTTACGTTCATCTGGTATTACTCACAGATGAAATTGCACGAGCCAACGTGAAAATCGCGATATAATTGCGTCGGAGTAAATTTGCATTACAAAAATGCATGTTATAGCAGAGCTGACTGTACTTATTTGAGAAGTATAGGAGCTGAAAAATTGTGCTCAACCCCTGTGCCTTGATTTTAGCTACATTATGGATCATCAAGATTTGTTAGGCTGCACTGTATTTAATAAAATTAAAAAATTGCGCATATAATAGTGCATGTACAATAGAATATCAAGAATCTGGCATATGGTTATAGGTTATAGTGTTAATGTGTCCAGTAGCTGCCTACTATTCTTATGATATGCCAAGCTGGATAAAGCTGCTGTTCAAAAAAAAAAAAGAAAGAAAGAAAGAAAGAAAGAAAGAAAGAAATTAAAAAATAGAATGATCGCATATTATGAATAAAATTGCACACTTCTTGAAATTTAATGTTCAGTTTTTAACTTGCTATAAAATGTAAGCATTACATCCAGTGTTATTCAATAAAGAAATTTGTTTGTTGTCCAGTGTTATTTTATTGTTTTTGTTATTATTTAATGCAGCACAAAATTGCATAAGCATGAATGAAAAAAATGAAAAAGAAAGTTTTCCTGATTGTATAGGGATATACAATATGCTGTGCCATTCATTTAATTATGTCTTCAACAGTCTTCTTGAAAAACTTGTTCTATTAATAACACCCCCTACCAAATTCTTTTGACACCATCTCAATTTTTAATATTTAGTTGTACTAATACACTATATTACTTGTAATTGGATAAGATTTAACACTGTGAAATGTAAACTACTTGTTCTGCCATATGGATTTTGGTTGAATTATCAGTCTGAAATATTTAAAATCATCAACTTTAAAATTCTGTTATTGGTGGTAACCAATTATGTATTCGGGATTCCATGTGGGAATCTCCATTATGACAAAATATCTGCTTGTCCCATTTTCTGGGGCCTTTTTATTGAGAGTCCTTTGTTTAATTTGGAATAATTCTGTGGTAGCCAATTACCTTGGAGAATAACAGGCTATAGATATACAGTAAATCCTCGCTATTTGTGGTTTCGTGTATTCGCAGCTGCTGATTTAATATAAAATGAAACCTTAAAAAAATATGAATTTTAAAGTGCCATGAAATCACCATAAAGATGGCCGCAGCTAAAATCATCTTTCTCAGTCAAAACAGCACTCCGTGGGTGGGGGAGAGGGGGTGACAAAATCGCGAGCATGGATGTTTCCCACTAATACTTGTTCAGTATTTGTTATATGCACTTGTCATGGGAGGTTTGTGGTTTGTTTTTAATTTATATGCTTATAAATTGAATAAATTTATCGATTTATAAATTGATATGCTTACAAAAGTGAAAAATCTACCATTTTGCAGTGTTAGTATAAACAGACTTTTTCGAGTGTGTTAACGGTAAAAGAAAGTGACTTTATTGTGGACAAGTTCTTTTCCTACAAAAACATGGCTACAAATAACAAGGGAATTGTGAAAAGATCAAAGAACGTGATGACATTAACGAGTAAAATTGAGTTATTAGACAAAATTTATAATGGTGAAAGTGTCTCGTCCGTGGCAAAACATTATAAAATTAATGAGTCGATGGTACGATCAATCAAGAAATTGGAAGAAAAAATCCTCCGTAGTGTCCGTGAAAACGCGCTAATTGCTTCAAAAATTTGCTCTGTAACTTGTGATGTTAAATTAGAAAAAAATGGAGAAAGCTTTAAATCTGTGGATAGAAGATTGAACTCAAAATAAAATTCCGCTAAGTTCACTCATCATTCATGAAAAGGCAAAACACCTTTATCAGCACTAGCGAAACTGGTGATAACACTGGCGGGATAAGTTTTTTTTTTAGCTAGCAAAGGCGCTGGTTTGAAAGATTTATTTGAAATTTCTAATAAATATTAAATTTAATATTAAATTGTTTGTTATTTTCATTTCGATGCCTTATGCTTGCATTTCACTATGTTCTATCTACGTACATAGTCATATTATGAAGGTACATATAATACATACATAGACAAAATTTTAGACTAGTTTTCCTTATATATTTCATACTTTGGAACGGAACCCTTTTATTAGTATGGGAGCCATAACTCATTATTCGTGTTTTCGGTATTTGCGGCATTTCTCAGGAATGTACACCTGCGAATAGCAGGGGTTTACTGTATTTTTTGTTTGAGCGCAATAGGGGATGGAAGTTGTGTATATGTTTTTTTAAGCAGTATAGTGTATAGTGTGTTTAAGGTCTAACAGCACCAGGGATTTCCTCCATCTCTGCGTAGTTTACATTGTCATGTGATACAGTACACTGTACAGGCCAGAGATTTAAAGTGTATGGATAGTGTGGTGTGTAGTGTCATGTACCGTTGTTCTTCTGGCCATTTAGCCGCTGGGACCCTGGTGAGTCCCAATGTTGTTCACACTAAGCCCCGTGTAGGCAAACCAGGTACACCAGTAATTTGTTTTACTCTGGCAGGCCCTGCCACTTAATTTCCTGAGATTTCAGTGGCTAGGTCCTAAAAATAAAAAAAAATTTTTTTTAGAGGAGATAATGCTAGAATTGGAAAAGCCAGGTGAATGCTGTTTAATTTTGTCAAATTTAAATTTGGACATGTAGGACGTGCGCTAGTGTACAGACAGAGTAAGGGAGAGAGACCGAAGGCAGGGGGAGGGAAAGTCAGAAGTATGGAGACGAAAGAGAAGACGACTCCAATGATTTCCAGTAGGGCATGCCCGTGCCCCACTGGAAATCATTGGAGGGGAAGGAAGGAAGGAGACACAGATCATCCCTCCCCTCCCCTCCGCCCACCAGGATAGGGAAAGAAAGTGGGTGAGGCTAGGTGCCCTACCTAGATCGCCAACTGACAAAGTGGCAGCATAGCTGTGGTCTGATTGGAGAGTCAGTTTCGGTTTTTGTCTTATCGTGATAAGAGGAAGACGAGACATCAGTTTTGGCTTCAACCAGCACAGTTAGTTACATGCAGTTTTGGTCCTGATGGGAGAGTGTCTAGTTTAGTGTTTGTTACATCAGATCTTTGTAGAGGAAGTGAAAAGTCTGCTCAGTTTTGTGATTAGATTTTTTTTTTTTTTTTTCGATAACAGGATAGTGGTTATTTCTCATTCAGTTTTGCCAGTGTTGCTGTTCAGGCTGAGGTTCAATGCAGGGTTCGTAGTGATAAGGTTGTTCTGGTCATGCTAAGTGGTTGCCAAATTTCTTGGTTGCAGTAGGCTCTGCGCCTTGTGAACAAGTCTTGGGTAAACGTTAAGTGGTTTGTAGTTCTGTTCGTCATCAAGTAGGCAGTGTTCCTGAGATTGTACTGTTGCTGAGTGATGAGAAGGGCTTGGAGATCTTCATACAGATGGCAATCGAACATCAAGTGGTCCCAGGTTTCTTGGGAGCCACATGCACATAGGGGGTTGTTTTGGATGCCTAGCATGGTGAGTTTGCTGCGGATGGCGCCATGTCCAGTTAGAAGATAGGTAGTTGGTAGTGCTGGTGAAAACCAACTCGGGGACTGGGAAATACTCTGTCGATGCCCGGTAAAAATTTTCGAGTTATTTCTCTTTTGGTGGAGGTTGTCCACCTTTCCTGCCAAATTTGTTGTAGGTAGGTCAGAAGTCTTCTTTTCTCGCTGGGTCTGTAGTTTAGTGAGCCACACCCTGAAAATCTTATACACAGGGAGAAACTAATTTTTATGATAGGAATGAAGTTGCTGGAAAGATACAGAGAAAAGCCAATATCCTCTTTCACCCAAAACTAATCTTGATTAGTTTTGGTGAAAAAGGATATGCTTATATTGAATTCAAGCTTTGCAAATTGCAAAATATGGAAATCAAGCTTCTTTACTTGATCTTCTAATAAGTTATTTAAAACCTAGAAGTTAATTTAATTTTTAATTTAATAATTTTTGAGTAATTCTAGTACAAGTGTATATTTTGCTTTCTCTGATGATAACACTAATGAAGGGTAAGTATGCATGAGATACAACAAAATTTGAATTTTGGCGCTGCATCACTTTGCCAGTACGGATGTAAGAGTGAGTAAAATTGAAATGAGTTTTTTTTTTTTTTAAATAGTGTCTGTTGCTTTATTTTTCAAAAAATCTCCACCAAAGTTTAGTCACTTATGCCATCCACCTAGCACATAAATGTATTGGTTGTTGTGATTATCGTGATTTTCATTTTGGGCAAATAGTCACTCACTAATTCCTTTTTGTGTCTAGGTTCATGTGCCATCTCTTAATTAAAAATATTAAAGGCCCATGCTGAATAATTATATCTTTTATGTTTCATTGGACCATAGAAAGATTTTTAGTATTGCCAATATAACAAGATTTTACTGAATCAGAAAAATAAAATAAAGAAAGAAAAAATAACAATAAAGAGTAAAGTATATATAAAAAATAAAATATGCGTTGCCCTCTTCACATAGATAGTTATCAAGCTGAGCTTTGAATTTTCTTAAGATGTGTGCCTCAACTACCTAACAGAGGTACTAACATATTGTACTAATTAACAACTGACTGGCTAAAAGAAAATTTTCTGTAGTTCAGCAAAAATCTCATTCCTTGTAATTTGAGTATCTGAACCCCAATCAGCCCCCCTCCCCTAAGGAAAATGGTTACCAAGCTTATGTAGTCCACATATGTCTTTTTTTTTTTTTTTAATACCAGAACACTTTCACAGTTCTACCATCAACTATCATTTACAACAAAGACCAATAGATTGACAGTAGCCACTGGCAGAGGTGAAAGAGATTCTTGCACTGCTTCTATTAGAATGAGCAGAAGCCTGAAAAACAAGATGCATGGTATTTCAGAGACTGATGGGAGCCATTGCGGTACAAGTAAACACATGGGTTGTGTTAGGGTAGCTAAGAATAAAAACAGGTGCAGGTATACTTGCGTGTACACCAATGCTAGGAGTTTAGTAAATAAATTTGATGAATTTGAGGTATTGCTCAAAACATCGAAGGCAGATATTGTTGGGATATCAGAGACGTGGTGTCACACAGATATAAGGGATGCAGAACTGCAATTTGTGGAGTACAACGTCTACAGAAAGGATAGACAGGATAGGAAGGGGGGAGGGGTTATGCTATTAGTTAAGAAACACATAAAAACCAAGGAAGTGAAGCCAGTCGACATCGCTGGACAGTGCAGTGTAGAGTCAGTTTGGTGTGACATAAACATTGGGAGATCAAAATTGAGAGTAGGAGTGTGCTATAGGCCTAATGACTCTGATGAGTATAATAAGGAACTGTACAGGGAAATAGAGTGGGCCAGTAAATCAGAGTGTCTTATAATGGGAGATTTTAATTTCCCAGATATTGACTGGAATTTGGGGGCCGGTTACTCACACACTAGCAGGGCTTTTGTGGATTTATTGGATGATTGTTTTCTACATCAGCATGTTCGGGAGGCAACTAGAGGGAGCTACTCTTGATTTGATTATCAGCAGTGATTCTTCATGCATTAAGAATCTGCAGATAAATGAACCACTAGGTGGCAGTGATCACAGTGTGCTGAAGTGGGATTTACTCAAAGAGGTAACTACCATTAGGGGTAAAGGGAAGGGTTATTGCTTCCGTAAAGGCGACTACGATGGACTGAGACAGTATTTAAATTCTATACAGTGGGACCAACTGATGATGTTACCAACAGCAAATTCAAAATGGGAAGCATTCAAAGAACTTATCTTGGAAGCTACTAGGCTTTACATACCAACTAAGAAATATTGTTCAAGGTTTAGGCCAAAATGGATGTCAGATGAACTAATGAGGCATATGGCAGAGAAGAAAAATGCATGGGATACATACAAATTAACACATGACACAGAAGCCTATGATAGATACAAGTTGATATGCAACCAAGTTACAAAGGAGGTTAGGCAGGCGAAGGCAGATTACGAGAAATCCTTGGCAAGGGATGCAAAGAAAAACAGCAAAGA
Organism: Mastigoproctus giganteus; assembly: GCF_048544385.1. Taxonomy (NCBI): domain Eukaryota; kingdom Metazoa; phylum Arthropoda; class Arachnida; order Uropygi; family Thelyphonidae; genus Mastigoproctus; species Mastigoproctus giganteus. Next base: position 13,097,202 of record NC_143579.1, read on the forward strand.
GTTCTTTACTTATGTAAACTCTACAAGGAAGGGGATGAATCAGATTGGTCCACTTGATATTGATGGGTCAACTGTTGATGATCCTGCTCAGGTAGCTAACAAACTAAATGAATATTTTGCATCGACATTCACACATGAGGAGTTATTCAGCGAGGGGAATGCCAGAGGTGTATTCAACTCTAGCAGTAAGCTACAGAATCTTGAAATAACTGGGAGTAAAGTGGAGGAGAAACTGTTGAAGATAAACACAAGAAAGGCACCTGGGGTGGATGGGATCTATCCGGTTATATTAAAGGAGGCAGCAAAGGAAGTAAGCAAACCCTTAGCCATAATTATGAGAGCTTCCTTGGACTCAGGGGAGGTACCCATAGACTGGAAATGTGCAAATGTGACCCCAATTCACAAAGGAGGATCAAAGGCTGACAAAAGTAATTATAGACCTGTGAGCTTAACTTCTGTTCCAGGAAAATTAATGGAGGCACTGGTTAAAGAAGCACTGCAGGATCATTTAGACAAGACTTCAGTTATAGCTCAGACACAGCATGGTTTTGTTAAGGGGAAGTCTTGCCTGACCAACTTGATTGGATACAATGATGCAATCACAAAAGAACTGGATGCAGGGAATAACTTTGATATTATATACTTGGATCTTAGAAAGGCTTTTGATACTGTTGCACATGGAAGACTGCTACACAAATTGGAGCAGTGTGACATTGGAGGCAAATTGCTGCTATGGATAAAGGGGTGGTTGAGGGGGAGAAGACAGAGAGTGGTAATCAATGGACACTGCTCATCGTGGACTGATGTTATTAGTGGAGTCCCTCAGGGCTCAGTGTTGGGTCCATTATTGTTTTCTGTATTTATAAATGATACTGATGATGGTATATCGGGCTTAATGTCCAAGTTTGCAGATGATACAAAGGTTGGCAGGGTTGTCAAAGACACTACTGACACTATGCTGCTGCAACAGGATCTGGAAAGGTTGAGCAGATGGGCTGAGAGGTGGCAATTGAAGTTTAACATTGACAAATGTAAAGTACTACACATGGGAAACAGCAACCCCAGAGCAACGTATCAACTCTGTGGTACTACGCTGACAGTGGTAGAGAATGAAAGGGACTTGGGGGTGGTTGTGCAGACAGATATGAAGTTCTCTGAGCAGTGCAGACGGGCTGCAAGAGTAGCTCATGGAGTATTGTGAATGATATACAGGAATTTTTCCAGCAGGGATAAGGAGGTGATTATTCCATTGTATAAGGCGATGGTCAGGCCATACCTAGAGTACTGTATACAGGTCTGGAGGCCTCATTTCAAGAAGGATGTAGAGCTGCTGGAACGAGTACAGAGAAGGGCAACAAGATTAGTGAATGGAACAAAGGGGTGCTCTTACGAAGAAAGGCTTAAGTTTTGCAAATTACAGTGTCTGGAGACTAGGCACCAGCGAGGTGATCTAATAGCGGTGTATAAAGCCTTGAATGGTTTAAGCATGCTCAATGCTGATGGGATTCTTCCTCTAGCTCAGAAAAATCACCTGAGAGGGCATAAATTCAAATTGAGGAAAGACAGATGTAGGATAGACGTGCGGAAATTTGCCTTTAGCCAGCGGGTGGTTGGTTGGTGGAACAGACTGCCATCCCTTGTGGTGGAGGTTGATAGCCTAAATAAGTTTAAGGCTCAGCTGGACAGGTATTTTGAACGAACAGAGGGGTGAAGTGGAAGTGGTGTTTTGTTTTTTTTTTTTTTTTTGGCTGATGCTGCATAAGCTTGCTTTCTTGCATCAAATGCCTCTACTAATGCTAATGTGTTGGAAATAAAGATGCTCCTGATGTACAATGCGTCGTATGTAATAAAATATTACAAACGGTTCTTTGGCTCCCGCTAGACTTGTGTTTTGTAAGTGTTCCGTAAATATATAAGTGTTCCGTCAGTATATTGTGAGATGATAAGTGTTCTGTGACTAAAAAAGTTTGGGAAATGCTGTTCTAGAGGTTGCCACATGGCAACAAAACAATATAGGATCTGAAATGTATAAAAAGAAATGGCAAAAAAACAAATTCATTAAAAGAACTATCACGTGACATAACAACATGATGTTGGAGCTGAAATGAAGAAAAAGAAACGGAAATTATGTGTAAACAAGGAACAAAAAATCAAGAGAAATTTTGGGGGCTGCCACTTCCTACCCCCCCCCCCCCCCTCACACTTTCAAGCCCATACCTTACTAGACAATGTCACGAACATTAACAATGAGAATTGCTCGTGCATGCCAGGAGAAATTTTTTTTTTTTTGGTGGAGCTGCTGTGCCCCAAACTCCGTTTTTGTGGCCGTACATTACTAGATGGTTTTACAAGCATTAACAATAACTGCTCTTGCACATCAACAGAAATTATTTGACCTCCCGGGGGTTCACATCTGGTGAGTATGGGCTTGGCAAACCCAGGGTCCTGAGCTGGATATCATCATTCTTCTCTTTCTTGTGATTCTTTTCTACTTCTCTCTCTCTCTCTCTCTCAGGATACCTCGGGGATTTTTTTTTTTTTTTTTTTTTTTTGGGCTGGTGCAGCATAAGCCTCAGGCTTCCTTGTATACCATATGGCTAATAATAAAAAAAAAAAAAAAAATTTAGGTCAAAAGGTTGACTGCCTTTTGACCCTTTTAGGAAATTCAGTGGCTTCTATTATGTGGCTTACCTACTTGCACAAAGTATTCTAATTGCAGTCCTACAGTTGCCTTGTACAATAGGATTATGACCTCCCTATCTCTCTATGCTGCTGTTCGATAAATCATTGATAAGATCCAGGAGCTCACATGTGGTGAGTATGGGCTTGGCACACCCAGGATCCTGAGCTGGATATCATCATTCTTCCCTTTCTTTCTTTCTCCCCAATTCTCTCCCTCCGGAATTTTTTTTTGGCTGGTACAACATAATCATTTTTTGTTATTGGTTATCCAGTTTTCTCTCTGATCGCTCACTGATGGTAATGGTAGATGGCTCTCTGTCTTCTAACTTCTCCACTAATGATGGTTTCCCCAAGGTTCAGTTCTTTCCCGCACTCTTTTCTTCTTGTATATTAATGACCTTCTTCCATTGACTGGAAATCCTATCCATAGTTTTTCTGATAGCACATTGCATTCCACTTTCCATTTTGAGAAACCTTGTCCTGCTCAATCAGCTTCAACTTCTCGAATATCCGCTACCAGTTCCTTAAATGCCGATCTCTAGGTAATTCTCCAGTGGGGCAAAGACAACTTAGTTGATTTCAATCCTTCTAAAACTCAGTCTTGTCTTTATATCTTGCAAAAAGGGTTCTTTTGCTCCTATGCTCATCTTTAGTGACACTCCAATTTCTAGGAAAGATGATATATCTCTTTTGGGGATTACCCTGACTTCTAATCTTTCTTGGCATAAGCACATTACAAATATTGCTTCCTCTGCATCTAAAAAACTTGGTTTTCTATTTCGCTTTCGGTGTTACTTTTCTTCCAAACAGATGTTCACTCTGTACAAATCACAAATCCGCCCTACCATGGAATATTGTTCCCACATCTGGGGTGGTGCTCCCAAAACCTCTCTCAGGCTTCTAGATTCCATTCAGAAGAGGGCGGATTAATGATTCCCCTCTAACAGTGTCTCTCCACTCTTTGTCTCATAGACTTAACTGTTTCTGCTGCATGCCTCTTCTACAGATACTTCCATGGGCACTGTTCTTCTGAATTGGCTTCTATAATTCCCGCTCTCTCTCTCTCTCTCTCTTTCAAAACAGTCCAAACACGTGCCACCATCAGCCAACATCCATTTACCGTCCAACTTCTAACTCACAGAACCAACTCTTCATCTTCCTCGTTTATTCATTCAACTGCCGTTTTCTGGAACAGCATTCCTTCATACATATTTCCTGAAAATTAAAGTCTACAGAAGTTCAAGTCTAATGTCAACAAATATCTTCTTTCGTCTTCTCAACCTCCAACCCAAGTACTATAAGTTCTAATTCCTCTTGTGTTTGGGATTTTCATAAAAAAAGAAAAAAAAAAAAAAAAAAGAAAAAAAGACTGTCTTCCTTGAACCATATGGCTAATAATAATAATAAGACACCACAGGCCTTTCTTAACACTAGTCTTCATTGCTAGGATAAATCTTGTTCACTGTTCTGCAAATGAGAATGGTTAAACCTTGTATTTTGCTGAATTAGCATTAGTAGAGGCATATGATGCAAGAAAGCAAGGTTATATAGCATCAGCCAAAAAAAAAAAAAAAAAACACCTCCCACTTCACCCATCCATTCACTCTGTCTAGTTCCACCTTGAACTAGTTGTTGACCTTCACTACAACAGATGGAAGTCCATTCCAACCATCAACCACCCGCTGGCTAAAGGCGAATTTCCGCACATCTATTCTACGCGCCTTTCCTCAATTTGAATTTATGTCCCCTCACGTGAATAACCTGAGCAAGAATAAGAATCCCATTAGCATTGAGTTTGCTCAAACCATTCAAGGCCTTATACACCTTAATTAGATCACCTCGTAGGTGCCTAGTCTCCAGAAGCTGCAATATGCAGAACTTAACCCAGTGGTTTTCCAACAAGGCTGCCGTAACGACAATCCAGGGTGTCACGTAATTTGGGTTTAAGTTACTTAAACTTATTATTTAGTTCATTATAAAAAGGGGGGGGGGGACATTTTTTTTATTGTTCTTAATGTAAAAAAAAAAAAAAAAACTTAAATATAATATACGATGGTGTACAATATAAAATTGTTGCAATTTGGCCTTTGATTTACGGATATCAGAAACAGTTTGTTTTTTTATGTTGTAAATTTCACCAACACTTGGTACTTAGATGCCTTGTTCTAATTTCTGTAATTTATAATAGCTCTAATTTCTGTGCCACATTTAAGTTCACATGCTTTCTTTTAACTCCTCTATCACTTGATGCCATTTTAAATTGAATCAAGTTATAAGGCTTGAAAAATTATTTAATAAATAAAGTCACAATTCAGAAATCACAGAAACACTCTATATACAACCTGACCACTTGAGTCAGACTAAGACCGAAACAAAGCGAGTAGGTAGACCTGCAATTTAGTGTCCCAAGTCATGTTCAGCTCGCAAGTCACCGCTTGGTCTTATCTGTAATCTGCGAAAACAACTATTTTAACATGTTTTCAGAAAGAATAAAAAAAACATTTCCTAATTTTGATTATAAAAATAACCGTAAGTAATTATCAAAACAATAATGGAAATAGGTAATTCTTATTCATTTTTAATTATTAATAACACTGAAGTTTTGTATAACCATAAAAAAAATAATATGGTCAAGATTAATATGTACATTGCTGTATTATTATTTGTCTGGTCTGTTAAATCCGAAATAGGTTATGTTTATTCTCTCCCTTTCCCCTCTCTCAATGCTCTGAGACATAACAGGCAAACTAGTACTTGTCAAAGGTTAGTCAACATGTAAAGAGGTTACAGCAATGAAGAGTATGCGGACATGCACTTTGTGTATGGTAAAGCCAACAGCAGTGCACTCAAGGCCACATGTTTCTACGAAGAAGCATTTCCCCGGCAAAGGCAGCCCAACAAGTACACATTCACCAGGGTACATAGAGAACATGGAGTACGAGAGGTAGGCCCAGAAGCATAACACCTGATGTTGAGGAAAGGGTGTTAGAAAGAATAGAACAAAATCCATCCAGGAATTTCAACAAGGACGGGTGCTCTGTGAGAGCATGTACTGAGTCATAGCAGTGTGTGGCGAATTTTACATTGCCATTACTGTACCCCTACCATATTCAGTGTGTACAAGGTCTCAGCAATATAGACTACCCTTCCAGAGTGAACTTCTGCCAGTGGATGCAACAATGGTGTGTCATGAACCCCCAATTTTTAAACAACATTTTGTTCATTGACAAAGCTGGGTTTACTAGTGATGGTATTTTTAATTTTCATAACTGTCACATTTGGTCCAACGAAAATCATAATGCAATTCATGAGTCAAGACATCAGCAAGGTTTCACATTGAATGTCTGGGCAGGACTACTAGGAGAGGGTCCAATTGGACCACACTTTCTGCCAAACAGGCTAACAGGAGAACTGTACCTTCAGTTCCTGCAGAATGTTCTTCCAGGTCTCATTGATGATGATAATGTTCCACTTCAGCAATGCCAGAACATGTGGTTTATGCATGATGGTGCACTGGCACATTTTACTCGAGTTGTGACTCGGTATCTAACTAGAAGGTATTGGTCAACAGTGGATAGGTAGATGTGGGCCTGTAATGTGGCCTCCCAGATATCCAGACTAAATCCTGCAACTCAACTGTATTAATGTCAAAAGGTACACTTTTGACATTAATACAGTTGAGGAATTGCAGCATTGGGTTGAAGGAGACTTTCAGCAAATCAGAAATGACCCAGGAATACCTGAGAGGATTCGAACTAAATGCAGAGAAGACTACAAAGCTGCGTATGGTTGCAAGGACATCATTTTGAACACCTTTTATAACATCCTGTAATATGTAACATCTGTAAAATCCTGTGGTGTTCAAACCAACAATTAAAAATGTATTATCTTATGTTTAATAAAACCACCCTTAGCAAAGGATTCACAGTTTTTTTGCTAAACTACTGCTCCCATAGTCAGTGGTGGAACTTAACAGAAAATGTGCATTATCTCGAAAGTGGTTCATTTGCGGCCCGATGTTCACTGGGACTTTTTTGCTTATTTTAATTTGTACTTTTCACGTTTAAATTATTGACCCTTATTTTTGAAACACCCTGTGTATACGTGCACGCGCGCGCACACACACACACACACACAAACAAAAAGAATCTGATCAAACAGACAGAAAATTGAGTAGGGGTGCTACAAAATAAAATAAATTATTTAGAGGTGCCGTTATTAAAAAAAAAGGTTGAAAACCACTGACTTAACCCTTTCTTGGTAATAACACCAACCCTTTGATCCACTCACCAATCTCATTGCCCTTCTCTGTACTCATCCCAGCAGCCCTTCATCTTTCCTAAATTGAGGCCTTCAGACCTGTATACGGTATTCAAGGTGTGGCCTGACCATTGCCTTATACAAGGGGAAAATCGCACCATTTTTTCTGCTGGAAAAATTCCTGTATATCAATGACGAGACACCACGAGCTACTCTTGCAGCATTTGCACTGCTCAGAAAACTTCATATCTGACTGCACAATTACCCTTAGGTCCTTTTCATTCTCCACTACCCTGAGTGTAGTACAACCAGTTGATACATTACTCTGGGGTTACTGCTAATATGTGCAGTACTTTACATTTGTCAATTTTAAACTTCAGTCGCCACCTCTCACCCCATCTGCTCAACTTTTCCAGATCCTGTTGCAGTAGTGTACTGTCATTAACAACCCTGCCAACCTTCGTATTGTCTGCAAACTTAGACATTAACCCTGATATACTTACATTTACTGTTTCTGTTAGATAGCTTAGTATTGATATTTAATTAATTGAATTTATTCATTTTATTAATTTAAAGTATCATGCCCCAAACTAGAGCAGCAAAGCAATGGGCACAAAGTGGCAGGAGTGCTGTGACTCGGGGAGAACTGAGGGGGGGCGATTCTCCAACGCATCACAGCCTAAAAAAAATGTGCAACTTGTGAAATGTTTGCCGAACTCTCTGGAACGGAACATGACATTGCCATGGGGGATGTCTTTGTGTGTGCGCGATTTAAAGAGTGTAAGGAAATCAGGCGACAACTCAGCGTTGTTATGGGCCTATATGAGAGTTTGAAAGACAAGGTGGATACCCTCGAAAGATCTAAATTGAGGGGCCCATCAGGCTCTCAGCTGCCCACATCAACGCCAGAGCTTGCACTTGGTCATCACGCAACACAGCGGCAACCCCCAAGGCAGAATGCGCTGGTCCCACAGGAACTAGTAGTTGTTGGTGACTCTATTGTCAGGGAAATGGGAAATGTGCTTTGTAAAAAGGATAGGTGGAACAGGACCAGGGTATGTCTGCCAGGGGAAAATGTTGATGACGTTGTAGAGCGGATATCATTTTTTAAGGGCACAAAAGTTGATATAGTTGTACACATTGGCACTAATGATATCAAGAGTAGGAGACAGGCAGAATTGCTTAACAAGTACAGGTCACTGTTGAAAAAAAGCCGTGAAATAGGGTTGTATTTGAAAGTGTCTGCAATTCTGCCCAGACACGATAGAAGGGAGTATATCATGAGAGCCTTGTCGATCAATTCGGCCCTGGAAAGAATGTGCAAGGCTCAAGGGGTAGAATTTTTTTCAGCCTGGACTGTACTTGTTAACAGGAGAGACTGCTTCTATAGGGATGGGATACACTTAAATAGAAAGGGTGCAAGAATATTTGCTGATGCTATCGAGGCAGTGTTAGGTGGGTCGGAAAACTGATAGCTTGGGGGGATACAAGGACTAATAGTTTAACAGTAAAAAGTAAAGTGCAGCCATTATCAACCCACTGCAGGATGGAAGCCTCCTCAACAATTCATGCTGAGGGAAATGGACCATAATCTGCCACGCTGGTCCAATGCGGGTTGGCAGATCGACCGTATTCAGCAGTCAGGGGCTTGAACCCCGGTCTACTCAAAGAGCGTGTGCTACTGAACTCCCGCTCCTGCCCACTCGGCTACGGAGGCCGTAGGCAAAGGTGAAGGTGATTCTTGCACAACTTCTATTAGAATAAGTAGCGACCTGCAGCATGGGGTGGTGGGGGTTTCAGGGACGGATGGCAGTCATCCTGAAATAGGTGGGTATATGGGATGTGTTAGGGTAACTAAGAATAGGAGTAGGAGCATGTATGCTTGCATGTATACCAATGCTAGAAGTATAGTAAATAAATTTGATGAATTTGAAGTGTTGGTCAAGGCATCAAAGGCGGATATTGTTGGGATAGCAGAGACGTGGTGTCACACAGATATAAGGAATGCTGAACTGGAATTTGGGAAGTACAATGTGTACAGAAAGGAAAGGATAGTGCACTGTTCATCCAGCTGATATAGATGAACAGTGCACTGTTGAGTCAGTTTGGTGTGACATAAGCACTGCGAAAGCAAAAATAAGAGTAGGAGTGTGGCCTAATGACTCTAATGAGTACAATGAACAATTGTACAGAGAAATAGTGGGCTAGTAAATTGGAATGTCTTATAATGGGGGATTTTAACTTCCCAGATATTGACTGGAACTTGTGGTTTGGTCACTCACACACTAGTCAGACTTTTGTGGATTTATTGGATGATTGTTTTCTGCGGCAGCATGTTCGAGAGGCAACCAGAGAAAGTAATACTCTTGATCTGGTTATCAGCAGTGATCATTCGTGTATTAAGAATTTGCAGATAAAGGAACCACTAGGTGGCAGTGATCACAGTGTACTGATGTGGGATTTACTTAAAGATTTAGTTACCATCAGGGGTAAAGGAAAGGGTTTTTGCTTCCGTAAAGGTGAGTACAGTGCTCTCCGACAGTTTTTAAATTCTGTACAGTGGGATCAACTAACGATGTTACCAACAGTAAATTCTAAGTGGGAAGCGTTCAAGGAATTAATCGTGGAAGCTACTAAAAGTTTCATACCTATTAAGAAATATTGTTCAAGGTTTAGGCCTAAATGGTTGTCTAATGAACTAATGAGACTCGTAATAGAGAAGAAAAATGCATGGGATGCATATAAATTATCAAACGACTCAGAAGCCTATGGCAGATATAAGCTAGTCTATAATCAGGTGACAAAGGTTAGGCAGGCGAAGGCAGATTACGAGAAATCCTTGGCAAAAGATGCTAAGAAAAACAGCAAGGATTTCCTTACTTATATAAACTCTAAAAGGAAGGGAGTGAATCTGATTGGTCCACTTGACATCGATGGTTCGACTGTTGATGATCCTGCTCAGATAGCAAACAAACTGAATGAGTATTTTGCATCTACATTCGCACATGAGGAATTATTAAGGTTTGAAAATGGCAGAAGGTTATCAAATTATATTAGCATTAGTAGAGGCATTTGATGCAAGAAAGCAAGCTTATGCAGCATCAGCCAAAAAAAAAAAAAAAAACCACTTCCACTTCGCCCCTCTGTTCGTTCCAAATACCTGTCCAGCTGAGCCTTAAACTTATTTAGGCTATCAACTTCCACGACAAGGGATGGAAGTCTGTTTCACCAACCAACCACCCGCTGGCTAAAGGCAAAAAGCCGCAGGATACTTAATGATTTTGGAATAACTGAAAGCAAAGTGGAGAAGAAATTGTTGAAGTTAAACATAAGAAAAGCACCTGGGGTGGATGGGATCTATCCAGTTATATTAAAGGAGGCAGCAAAGCAACTAGGCAAACCCTTAGCCATAATTATGAGAGCGTCCTTGGACTCAGAGGAGGTTCCCACGGACTGGAGATGTGCAAATATATCCCCAATTCACAAAGGGGGATCAAAGGGTGAAACGAGTAATTACAGACCAGTTAGTTTAACTTAGAGGGGAAGAGGTATTCTGTGTGTTATCAGACACTCAGCCTAAAACACTGATGGATCCAATATCTCTCTGTTACAGAAGATTTAGGAGAAGTCCGGTTGGCCTGCCTCCCTAAAATCCACTCATGCACACCTTCTCGATGGTAAGCCCTGTTACGTCACTTAGGTGGCAACGAACGTGTAGAGTGGTTCTCTTCAAGATGCCTGGTCAGCATGAAGAGGAAAAGACGAACCCCTCCAGCAATATGAAAGCACGACGAAACAATTGGCCCTCAGTCCCCAGCAGCTTTCACTCTCCCTCTTACGGCAGCGAGAGGATTAGAGTGGAAGCAGAGGGTGCTAAGAATCTCTGGGTACGACCAGGCTGCCATGCACGGAAACTGAACTTGGCCTGTTATAACGTAAGAACACTCATTGGTGAAGACAGGATATTAGAGCTGGAAAAGGAATTAGAAAATGTGAATTGGAATATCATCGGTTTGGCTGAAACAAGAAGAAGAAATGAATCACTTATAAGTTTATCAAGTGGAAATCTGCTGTACACCAATGGAAACAGTGAAAGGAGTGAAGGTGGAATTGGGTTTCTGGTCCATAAAGATTTTAAAAACAACATTTTGGAATTCAAAAGTACATCACTAAGAGTGTCAAGACTAATACTCAAGATTTCTAAGAGATACAAGCTAAAGATTATAATGATTTATGCACCAACATCGAGCCATGATGATGAAGAGGTTGAAGAAATGTACACTGAAATTGAGAGTCTTCTAGATGAACAGAAAACCCACTACACTATTATTATGGGAGACTTCAATGCTAAGGTTGGAAAAAGACAAAACAGCACAGAAAGGGGAACTATAGGAAATTTTGGAATTGGTGAAAGAAATGAAAGACTTGTGGAATTTGCAGAATCTCAAGGACTGTCAGTAATGAACACTTTTTTCAAGAAAAGGGTGAACAGAAAGTGGACATGGAAGAGTCCAAATGGATTAACTACTAATGAAATCGACTTCATCCTCACTAATAGAAGATATATTGTGAATGATGTCACCGTCCTGAATAAGGTAAATGTTGGAAGTGATCACAGAATGGTAAGATGTACACTTGATATAGATGTAGGAAAGGAAAGGAAAAAACTGACTCGAGTAAATAATACAAAGGTCTTTGAGATAACAGAAGAGGAGAAAAAGCAGTATGTACTGGAACTTAAGAACAAGTCTGAGCTTCTGCAGACTGCTGAGGAGCAAGATATCGACGAGGAATATTACAACTTTTTGAAAGTGATAAAGCCCAAGAAACCTATAGGGAAAAAGAAATCCAAAGAAGAAAAAATTAGTCAAGAAACACTTGTCATGATGAACCGAAGACGACAAATGAAAAGCAAGAAAAACACTGACAAGGAGAAAATGGAGTATACTGAGTTATGCAAAGCCATTAGAAAGAGACTCAGAGAGGACATAAGAAGATTTAACACAAGAAAAGTAGAACAAGCATTAAGGGAAAACAAAGGATTTAAATCAGCAGCCATGAGCAGTAATACAGAAAGACAAATGATACTGAAACTGAAGAATAGCGATGGTGTACTTATAAACAGCAGGGAAGGCATAATTCAAATAGCAGAAGACTACTATAGAGAATTATACAAGGAGCAGGGGAATGATGCCAGCAGTGGGGAAGATGGATTTCAAAGTAGCAACACATACGACATACCCAATATTCTTCCTGATGAGGTAGAACATGCATTGAAGAAAATGAAGAATCAGAAAGCCCCGGGGGAAGATGAAGTTACTGTAGAGTTGTTAAAATTGGGAGGAGGAGACATAACACAAAAACTGGCAAGGCTCTTCACAAAGTGCATTAGAAAAGGTGTGACGCCTAAGCAGTGGAATAATGCAATCATAGTTTTGCTGCATAAGAAAGGAGATAAATCAGAAATTGGAAATTATAGACCAATTAGCTTGTTATCCCACATCTACAAGTTGTTCACAAGGGTCATTACTAACAGATTAGAAAGAATACTGGATGAGAATCAACCGAAAGAGCAAGCTGGCTTTAGGACAGGATTCTCAACTATGGATCACCTTCATGTAATATCACAGCTAATGGAGAAAGCAAATGAATATAAAACACCATTATGCCTGGCATTTGTGGATTATGAAAAGGCATTTGACTCCATACAGCATAAGGCAATGTTTCGGGCACTGGAAAGACAAGGCATTGATACCCCATATATTATGATTTTGAAGAAAATATACGAGAGTGCTACCTCCTTTATTAGACTAGACAAAGACAGTAGGAAATTTAAAATTGAGAAAGGAGTTCGACAAGGAGACACAATATCTCCGAAGCTGTTTACTGCTGCCCTTGAGGAAGCTTTCAGAAGATTAGACTGGTCGCAGAAAGGAGTCAATGTGAACGGAGAGTACCTAAACCATTTGCGATTTGCAAATGACATTGTGGTCATAAGCCATGATCCCAAAGAATTAGAGGAAAATCTTAATCAGTTATGCACAGCTAGTAAGGATTTTGGACTAAAGATGAATATGGCTAAAACAAAAGTAATGATGAACAAGTATGCCACAGAAAGTGAAATAATGATTGAAGGAGCAGTAATTGAAAAGGTGGAGTCATATACTTATCTGGGACAAGTTATTAGCTGTAATAATGATAAATGGCTGGAAGTCAAGAGAAGAATAAATTTTGGATGGATAGCATTCAGGAAATATAGTCACATACTGAAGAGCAATATCCCAGTTTGTCTGAAACGTAAAATAATGGACCAATGTATACTCCCCACCATGACTTATGGAAGTGAAACTTGGGCACTCACCAAAAGAATGGAAGAGAAGCTGAGAACCACACAGCGAAGAATGGAACGAATCATATTGGGAATAAGACTGTTAGATAAGAAGAGAAACACATGGATTAGGCAACAAACTCAAGTAAAGGACATTCTTATCAAAACTAAAGAACTAAAATGGTCTTGGGCAGGACACATAACTCGAAGACATGATGACAGATGGACTAAGAAAATAACAGAATGGTACCCAAGAGGAGCTAGAAGAAAACCTGGAAGACAAAGGCGGAGATGGATAGATGAAATTCATGAGTTTGTGGGTAGTAAATGGATGTCCAGTGCTCAAAACAGAAGCAACTGGAAAGTTGCTGGAGAGGCCTTCATCCTGCAGTGGATTGAAAATGGCTGATCATGATAGTTTAACTTCTGTTCCGAGTAAAATAATGGAGTCACTGGTTAAAGATGCATTGCAGGATCATCTAGACAAGACTGCAGCAATAATTCAGACACAGCATGGGCTTGTTAAGGTAAAGTCTTGTCTGACAAATTTGACAGGATATTATGATTTTGGTTACAAAGGAACTGGATGAAAAAATAATTTTGATATCATATATTTGGATTTCAGGAAAGCTTTTGACACTGTTGCGCATGGAAGACTATTGTACAAATTGGAGCAGAATGGTATTAAGGGTAAGTTGCTACAATGGATAAAAGGATGGTTAAGTGGGAGAAGACAGAGGGTGGTAATGAATGGGTGCTGCTCTTCGTGGACTAGTGTTATTATTGGAGTCCCACAGAGTTCGGTGTTAGGTCCACTGTTGTTTTGTATATTTATCAGTGATATTGATGAAGGTATATCAAGCTTAATGTCAAAGTTTGCAGATGATACAAAGGTTGGCAGGGTTGTTAATGACAGTAATGGCAGTGTGCTACTGCAACAGGATCTAGATAATTTGGGCAGATGGGCTAAGAAGTGGCAACTGAAGTTTAACCTTGACAAATGCAAAGTACTGCATATGGGTAGAAGTAACCCCAGAGAAACGTACCAACTGTGTGGTACTACACTTAAGGTGGTAGAAAATGAAAAAGACCTGGGAGTAATTGTGCAGGCAGATATGAAGTTTTCTGAGCAATGCAGACAGGCTGCCAGGGCAGGTCATGGGGTTTTGTCAATGATATATAGGAATTTTGATAGCAGGGAAAAGGAGGTGATTATCCCTCTGTATAAGGCAGTGGTCAGGGCACGCCTTGAGTAGTGCGTACAGGTCTGGAGGCCTCATTTTAGGAAGGATGTAGATTTACTTGAGTGTGTATAGAGAAGGGCAACAAGATTGGTGAGGGGAATGAAGGAATCCTCTTATCAAGAGAGGCTTAAGTTCTGCAAATTGCAGTGGCTGGAGACTAGGCACCTGCGCGGTGATCTGATTGAGGTATATAAGGCCTTGAACGGGTTGAGCACGCTGAATTCTGATGGGATCCTTCCGCTTGTTCAGATTACGAACCTAAGGGGCATAAATTCAAATTAAGAAAAGACAGATGTAGAATAGATGTGCGGAAATTTGCCTTTAGCCAGCGGGTGGTTAATTGCTGGAACAAACTTCCACCTGTCGTTGTGGAAGTTGATAGGTTGAATAAATTTAAGGAGGAACTGGACAGGCAATGGTGTGATTTTTTTTTTTTTTTTGTGAATGGAACAAAGGGTTGCTCTTACGAAGAAAGGCTTACGTTTTGCAAATTACAGAGCCTGGAGACTAGGCATCGCCGAGGTGATCTGATAGAGGTGTACAAGGCTTTGAATGGCTTGAGCATGCTCAATGCCGATGGAATTCTTCCTCTTGCTCAGAATAATCACCTGAGAGGGCATAAATTCAAATTGAGGAAGGACGGATGTCGGATAGATGTGCGGAAATTCGCCTTTAGCCAGCGGGCAGTTGGTTTGTGGAATAGACGTCCATCGCTTGTTGTTGAAGTTGATAGCCTAAACAAATTTAAGGCTCAGCTGGACAGGTAGTTCGAACGAATTGAGGGGTGAAATGGGAGTAGTGGTTGTTTTTTTTTTTTTTTTGGCTGATGCTGAATAAGCTTGCTTTCTTGCATCATATGCCTCTACTAATGCTAATGCTACATCAATGTCATTGATGAATACCGAAAACAGCAATGAGCCCAACACTGAAACATGAGGGACTCCACTAATAACATTAGTCCAAGAAGAGCAGTGTCTGTTGATAACTACTCTGTCATCTCCCACTCAACCATCCTATTATCCATTTTAGCAATTTACCCTTAATGCCATACTGCTCCAATTTGTACAGTTGTCTTTCATGTGCCACAGTATCAAAAGCTTTCCTAAAATCCAAGCATATAATATCAAAATTAATTTTAGCATCCAGTTCCTTTGTGACCACATCATAATACACCTAATTCTGTTTTTGCACGAACTTTTTTTACACGAATTTGGTTTAACCCGAATTCAAAATAAATATTTCATTCTCTTTTTACGCGAGTCATTTTGATTTAACACGATTTCTATGAATTTTTTTTTGCGTAAATTCTAAGAATTTTTTTTTATTTGTGGCATATTAGTATCATTTCTATATTACACGCATCAATAGATTGGATAACAGCTAGTGTATGCGTTTTGAAACGCGTGCTTTTGCTTACCAACGTTTACGTCTAGGTATCTATGAATCATCAACGTTTTTATTAATTTTGTGCACATCTACCGTATTCGTGCATTGTATCTTCAGCAGACATGTAGTAGTAAGCTCTATTTCAAAGTGAAAGAATCTTTAGTGAAATTTGTGCACATATAAATTTATTAATTTTGCGATAGTCAATAAATTGTAAGTTTACAAAATTTTCATACCTTTTTTTATTAATTATAACTGAGATATTTTTCGGTAGCCCTTATATAATGTCGAATAATTCGCCTATTACCAAAATGAAAAGGAAAAGCGATTTCTTTGGAACTTAAAATTCAAATTTTAGATCGTCTTGCAACTGGACAAGGGGCTACGTCTGTAGGAAGGCATTTTGGTGTACATGAAGCTACCGTAAGAACTATTAAGAAAAATTAAGCTGCAATTAGGAAGTCGGTATGTTCTGGAACAAAAGTAAGTGTTAATTCATCATCATATACAAGAGATATTGTCAAGGAAAAAATGGAAAAGGCCCTGGTAATGTGGATAGAAGATCAGTCACAAAAAGAGAGTACCAGTTGATGGAAATGCCATCAAGCAAACAGCACTAAGAATTTACAGACAGATTAAAGAAAAGGAGCCAAGCACTTCATCTCAGTTAAACAGAAAATATGACTTTTCTGCGAGTACAGGTTGGATGACAGGGTTTCTTAAAAGGAATGCTCTTCATAATATAAAAATTAAAGGTGAAACTGCATCTGCAGATGAATCGGCTGCTAAAGTATTCCCGCAGGAACTTGCAAAAATTATTGAAGATGGAGGATACACTCCTGATCAAGTGTGGAATGCAGATGAAACTGGTTTCTTCTGGAAACGAATGCGAACAGAACGTATGTAGCCAAATCGCAGAAAACTGCTGGTGGTTTTAAGGTAGCTAAGGATCGTGTGACCTTATTATTTTCCTCCAACGCTTCAGAAGATCGTATGTTGAAACCACTGCTGGTAATCCCCTAAACCCACGTTCAATGAAGGTGTAGATATCAATAAATTGCCTGTTCACTGGATGGCAAACAAGAATGCCTGGGTGACCACTACTATTGTTACAGAATGGTTCAACAAATGTTTCGTCCCAGAAGTCAGACGTTATATGAATTTGAAAGGTCTCGATTTAAAGTTCTTCTGATTCTTGACAATGCACCCGGCCATCCTGTCTTGGAACATCCAAATGTACAAATTTTATTTCTGCCACCTAATACTACATCTTTGATACAACCGCTAGACCAAGGTATAATTGCGACAATTAAAACATACTACGTAAAACGAACATTCCAACACGTTTTGGACAAACTGAATGATGAAACACTAACAGTCATTGATGTGTGGAAGAAATTCTCCAATTATGGATTGTATCAATCAAGTTGGATTAGCGTTAACTGAATTAAAACCAGCAACTTTAAATGCGTGTTGGAGAAGCGGTTTGGCCACAATGTGTAAAAAGCAAAGATCCCATCATCCCTAATACGACCGAATTTCCCAACATCATTACAATGGCACACAAAATTGGTGGAGAAGGATTCGATGGTCTATCGTTTGAAGATATTGATGAATTGTTAACCGACAAAGCCCTAAACGAAGATGAAATATTAGAGGTTGTCCTTGGGACTCCTTATCCCACAGAACGTAGTGATAATGAAGAAAATGATCCTGTTCTAAATGCAGATTTAATAAAAGAAGGTCTGGAACTGGCTAGAAAATTAAGTAATCATTTTGTCAACATGACCCTAATGAGGAACGCGCTGGGAAGTTTCAACGCGAACTGAAGTTGTTGACAGCCTCTTACAGAGAATTATATAACGGACTAACCAAAACACGAACACAACGATTAATAACTGAATTCGTTCGTAAAACCGGTGACCGGTGAAACATCAGCACCAGAGGAGATTCGTGCTGATTTTGCTGAAGAGATCACAGAAAGAATTTCATTAATAGAGGAAGAAGACGATGTCCACAACATTTCTAGTGATGGCAGTGATATTCCAGTCGTACGCAAACGTATGCGCCGTTTATTATCAGAAAGTGGAAAATGAATAAAATCTTGTTATATGTAAAACAGATTTTTTTTGTTCATGAAGAATTTTTTTTCATTTCATATGCATACAAATTTATTTTAGTACATTTTAATTACATATTATTACATGTGTATTTTGTTGAAATAAAATAATAAGCTTAAAACGAATATTTTATGTGTTTTTTTTTAATTATTTTTACTGATTTTTTTAGATCCGGAACCAATCTTCTTTTCTTCCATAAATACAATGTCTTTTTTTACACGAATTTTTTTTACACGTATTTTTCAGGAACGTATCTATCGTGTAAAAACAGAATTAGGTGTATCCAATAAAATTTATCACACAAAACTTCCCCTTAACAAACCCATGCTGTGTCTGAACTATAACTGCAGTCTTGTCAAGATGATCCTGCTGTGTCTGAACTGTAACTGCAATCTTATCTAGATCATCCTGCATTGCTTCCTTAACAAGTGACTCCATTATTTTCTTTGGAACAGAAGTTAGACTAACAGTTCTGTAATTACTCATGATCCTCCTTTATGAATTGGGGACACATTTGCATATCTCCAGTCCATGGAGACCTCCCCTGAGTCCAAGGAAGCTCTCATAATTATGGCTAAGGGTTTGCTTACTTCCTTTAACATAACTGGATAGATTCCATCCATCCCAGGTGCCTTTCTTATGTTCAGTTTTAACAGTTTGTCCTCCAGTTTACTCCGAGTTATTACAAAATCATTTAGTTTTCTGCCAGAGTTTGATAAGCTTGTGGCCTCCACTTCCCTACAAACCTCTTCGTGTGTCAATTTAGATGCAACATACTCATTGTTTGTCAGCTACCTCAGCATGTTTATTAACAATTTAACTGTCTATGTCAAGTGGACCAATCTGGCTCCTCCCCTTCCTTCTAGAGTTTACATAAGTAAAGAAGCCTTTACTGTTTTTCTTTGCATTGCATGCCAAAGATTTCTCGTAATCTGCCTTTGCTTCCCTAAATTTCTTTGAGACTTGATTACAGACTATCTTATATCTACCATAAGCATCTGTCTCCCGATAATTTATATCCACCCCACGCAGTAGCGTAGCTACCCTTTTTCTGGCCCGGAGGCAAAGAACATGTTCGGGCCCCTACAAAAACAGGAGACAGCCAAAGATGCCGAGCCCCTAAACGGCCGATACCCAGAGGCAATTAGCATTAGCATTAGTAGAGGCATTTGATACAAGAAAGCAAGCTTATGCATCATCAGCCAAAAAAAATAAATAAATAAAAAATAACCACTTCCACTTCACCCCTCTGTTCGTTCGAAATACCTGTCCAGCTGAGCCTTAAACTTATTTAGGCTATCAACTTCTACGACAAGGGATGGAAGTCTGTTCCACCAACCAACCACCCGCTGGCTAAAGGCAAATTTCCTCACGTCTGTCCTACATCTGTCTTTCCTCAATTTGAATTTATGCCCTCTCAGGTGATTATTCTGAGCAAGAGGAAGAAACGGCGCCTCCGTAGCCAGGTGGGAAGGAGCAGCAGTGCGCAGCACACGCTTCTTGATTAGACCGGGGTTCAAGCCCGTCACCACCAAATACAGAGGATGCGGAAAGGTCAAGGAATGACCACCGCATATCCCGGAGCAATATGGCCTTAGTTGCTAATGCTCCTAAAAAACCAACCAAACAAACAACAAACAAGAGGAAGAATCCCATCAGCATTGAGTGTGCTCAAACCATTCAAGGCTTTACACACCTCTATCAGATCACCTCGCTGGTGCCTAGTCTCCAGACACTATAATTTGCAAAACTTAAGCCTTTCTTCGTAAGAGCACCCCTTTGTTCCATTCACTAATCTTGTTGCCCTTCTCTGTACTCGTTCCAGCAGCTCTACATCCTTCTTGAAATGAGGCCTCCAGACCTGTATACAGTACTCTAGGTGTGGCCTGACCATCGCCTTATACAATGGAATAATCACCTCCTTATCCCTGCTAGAAAAATTCCTATATATCATCGACAATACACCATGAGCTACTCTTGCAGCCCGTCTGCACTGCTCAGAAAACTTCATATCTGCCTGAGCATCCACCCCCAGGTCCCTTTCATTCTCTACCACTGTCTGTAGTACCACAGAGTTGATACGTTGCTCTGGAGTTGCTGTTTCCCATATGTAGTACTTTACATTTGTCAATGTTAAACTTCATTTGCCACCTCTCAGCCCATCTGTTCAACCTTTCCAGATGCTGTTGCAGTAGCATAGTGTCAGTACTGTCCTTGACAACCCTGCCAACCTTCGTATCGGCTGCAAACTTGGACATTAAGCTTGATATACCAACATCAATATCATTTATAAATACAGAAAACAATAATGGACCCAAAACTGAACCCTGAGGGACTCCACTAATAACATTAGTCCACGATGAGCAGTGTCCATTGATTAACACTCTGTCTTCTGCCCCTCAACCACACCTTTATCCATAGCAGCAATTTGCCTCCAATGCCACACTGCTCCAATTTGCCTTCCATTTGTCTTCCATGTGCAACAGTATCAAAAGCCTTTCTAAGATCCAAGTATATAATATCAAAGTTATTCCTTGCATCCAGTTCTTTTGTGACTGAATCATAGTATCCAATCAAATTGGTCAGGCAAGACTTCCCCTTAACAAAACCATGCTGTGTCTGAGCTGTAACTGAAGTCTTGTCTAGATGATCCTGCAGTGCTTCTTTAACCAGTGCCTCCATTAATTTTTCTGGAACAGAAGTTAAACTAACAGGTCTATAATTACTTGTGTCACCCTTTGATCTTCCTTTGTGAATTGGGGTCACATTTGCACATCTCCAGTCCATGGGTACTTCCCCTGAGTCCAAGGAAGCTCTCATAATTATGGCTAAGGGTTTGCTTACTTCCTTTGCTGCCTCCTTTAATATAACTGGATAGATCTCATCCACCCCAGGTGCCTTTCTTGTATTTATCTTCAACAATTTCTCCTCCACTTTACTCTCAGTTATTACAAGATTCTCTAGCTTACTGCCAGAGTTGAATACACCTCTGGCATTCCCCTCGCTGAATAACTCCTCATTTGTGAATGTCGATGCAAAATATTCATTTAGTTTGTTAGCTACCTGAGCAGGATCATCAACAGTTGACCCATCGATATCAAGTGGACCAATCTGATTCGTCCCCTTCCTTCTAGAGTTTACATAAGTAAAGAACACTTTGCTGTTTTTCTTTGCATTCCTTGCCAAAGATTTTTCGTAATCTGCCTTCGCCTTCCTAACCTCCTTTGTAACTTGGTTACAGATCAACTTGTATCTATCATAGGCTTCTGTGTCACGTGTTAATTTGTATGTATCCCATGCATTTTTCTTTTCTGCCATATGTCTCATTAGTTCATCTGACATCCACTTAGGTCTAAACCTTGAACAATATTTCTTAGTTGGTATGTAAAGCCTAGTAGCTTCGAAGATAAGTTCTTTGAATGCTTCCCATTTTGAATTCGCTGTTGGTAACATCAGTTGGTCCCACTGTATAGAATTTAAATACTGTCTCAGTCCATCGTAGTCGCCTTTACGAAAGCAATAACCCTTCCCTTTACCCCTAATGGTAGTTACCGCTTTGAGTAAATCCCACTTCAGCATACTATGATCACTGCCACCTAGTGGTTCATTTATCTGCAGATTCTTAATGCATGAAGAATCACTACTGATAATCAAATCAAGAGTATTACTCCCTCTAGTTGCCTCCCGAACATGCTGATGTAGAAAACAATCATCCAATAAATCCACAAAAGCCTTGCTAGTGTGTGAGTGACCAGCCCCCAAATTGCAGTCAATATCTGGGAAATTAAAATCCCCTATTATAAGACTCCCTGATTTACTGGCCCACTCTATTTCCCTGTGCAATATCTTATTATACTCATCAGAGTGATTAGGCCTATAGCACACTCCTACTCTCAATTTTGATTTCCCTATGCTTATGTCACACCAAACTGACTCGACACTGCACTGTCCACCAACGTCGACTGGCTTCACTTCCTTTGATTTTATGTATTTCTTAACTAATTGCATAACCCCTCCTCCCTTCCTATCCTGTCTATCCCTTCTGTAGACAGTGTACTCCCCAAATTCCAGTTCTGCATTCCTTATATCTGTGTGACACCACGTCTCTGAAATCCCCACAATATCTGCCTTTAATGTTTTGAACAATACGTCAAATTCATTAAATTTATTTTCTAAACTCCTAGCATTGGTGTACACGCAAGTATACATGCACCTGTTCTTTTTCTTAGCTACCCTAACATAACCCAGGTGTTTACTTGTACCCCAATGATTCCCAGCAGTCTCCGAAATATCGTGCATCTTATTTTCCAGGCTGTGGCTCATTCGACTAGAAGCAGTGCAAGAATCACTTTCACCTCTGCTAGTGGCTACTGTTAATCTATTAGTCCTTGTATCCCCCCAATCTAGCAGTTTTCCGACCCACCTAACACTGCCTAGATAGCATCAGCAAACATTCTTGCACCCTTTCTATTTAAGTGGATCCCATCCCTGTAGAAGCAGTCTCTCCTGTTAACAAGTACAGACCAGGCTGAAAAAAATTCTACCCCTTGAGCCTTTGATCATCTTTCCAGGGGGCGCCTCCGTAGCCAGGTGGGAAGGAGCAGCAGTGCGTAGCACACACACTTCTTAATTAGACCGGGGTTCGAGCCCGTCACCACCAAATACGGAGGATGAGGAAAGGTCAGAGAATGACCACCGCATTTCCCGGAGCAATATGGCCTTAGTTGCTAATGCTCCTAAAAACCAAATAACTAACTAACTAACTCTTTCCAGGGCCGAATTGATCGGCAGCGCTCTCATCATATACTCCCTCCTATCGTGTCTGGGCAGAATTGCAGACACTTTCAAATTCAACCCTAATTCACGGCTTTTTTTTTTCAACAGTGACCTGTACTTGTTAAGTAATTCCGCCGGTCTCCTACTCTTAATATCATTAGTGCCAACGTGTACAATTTGCCTTGCCTGCCTACATGGTAGCTATTCCACTTATCCCACACATTTTTTTTCTCTGCCACGAGTCTCATTAGGTCATCTGACCTCCATTTAGGCCCAAACTTTGAACAGTATTTATTAGTTGGTATGAAAAGCCTAGTAGTTTCCAAGATTAAGTCCTTGATTGCTTCCCGTTCAGAATTTGATGTTGGTAACATCAGCAGTTGGTTCCACTTTATAAAATTTAAAAAATCTCTGAGAATGCAGTAGTCACCTTTACAAAAGCAAAAACCCTTCCCTTTACCCCTTGATGTTAGTTTCATCTTTGAGTAAATCCCACATCAGTACACTGTATCACTGTCATCTAGTGGTTTCTTTATCTGCAGATTCTTCATGCATGAAGAATCACTGCTGATAATCAGATCAAGAGTATTTCTCCTTCTCGGTGCCTCTTGAACATGCTGCTATTGAAAACAGTTATCCAATAAATCCCCAAAAGACTTGGTAGTGCGTGAGTGACTAATCCACAATTTCCGGGCTATGCCTGGGATGTCGAAATCCCCCATTATAAGACAGTCCTATTTACTGGCCCTCTATTTCTGTGTTGTTGTTCGTTGTAGTCATCAGACCTATAACACACTCCTACTCTAAACTTTGTTTTCCCCAGTGCTTATTTCACAACAAACTGACTCAACACTGCACTGTCCACCGATGTCAACTGGATGCACTTCCTTAGATTTTGTGTTTCTTAACTAACAGCATCACCCCTCCTCCCCTTCTGTATTTTCTGTACACACTGTACTCCCCAAATTCCAATTCTGCAATCCTTACTCTGTGTGACACTGTCTCTGATATCCCAACAGCATCAGACTTTAATATCTTCACCAGTAACTCGAATTCATCAAATAATATGCTATACTCCTAGTCTTGGAGTATAGCATATTATTTGATGACAAAACTGTCCTTATCTCATTTCATGACCACGATGCCATCGCAAGCACTTTACACTCTCACTACTAATGAATAACTGAGCCCATTGACTTGGCGCGGCGGCTACTATGCACATATGAACATGTCTCAACATGCAGCAACAAGCAGCTTCCTGTGATTCATTGTTGCGTCATATTGCAAAACTTTCCTAGTACCCTTTGTACTTGGCATGCTACTTTAGTATTCATCTAGAACTTATTGAATTCCTGTACAGAACAATTATATTCTTAGATTAGTTACTAAGTCTGCACACATTGGAATGCTGCCCACCTGGTCATTTGTGACATCATAGCAGGTTCACAACTTGTCATTTGTGTTGACTTATCTGAGATTAGAGAATGGATAAATTAATGGCCACTCCAATACTAGGAGTATACATGCATGCACCTATTCTTACTCTTAGTTACCCTAACGCAACCCATATATGGCCTTAGAGCCATTAAACAACCCATGTATTTTCTTGTTCCATGATGACCCCCAGCAGCTCTTGAAATCCTCAGTATCTCACTTTCCAGGCTGCTGCTCATTCCAATAGAAGTAGTGCATAAACTTCAAATTTTGACCTCACATCCTTCATCCATTGATGTCATTTAAAAAATTAAAACATTAGCTACCACTTTTCATCATCATTGAAGTGTATCCAAGTGAAGGTTGGCACTAATCATTAACTCTCCCAACTTTCGCATAAACTGCAAATTTTGATGCCGTGTCCTCTATCTGTTGACGTTATGCACAATAATTATAAATGCAGTGGTTCTGTAACTGATCCTTGGCGAACTGCTCTTCTAATGTTAGAACAGCCTGAAGAGTAAACATTAGTTAGTCCCCTGCTCCAGCCACCTTGTTATATAAGGGACTAAGTCAAATGTTCTGATAAAATCAAAATGAACAAATGAACAATGTCAGAATTTTTCCTACATCCAGATCATGAGCAACTCTGTCAAATCGGTTAACCAGGTTTTTTAAATGCTATTTCCCCCATTATTTAAAAATATAAAAAGGTAGAATTCCATTTCTACGTGTCACTGTATTGCATTTTTTTATAATTGCCTTCATCATTTTCCCTCTCACTGACTTCAGACTGATCAGTCAGTAGTTACCCACTTTGTTATTAGAACTAGCTTTATGTATTTGTGGTATGTACTTTGATATTTCTCCAGTACAAAGGAAAAAAGCTCAGAGTGCTAAGTGATTTCTCTATGCTTTAAGTGCAATTTCCTAAAAGCAATCTATAGTTCTTTTTCATCCCTCTCATTAAGCAATATATTTATTTAATAACAGCTCTTGTTACAAAAGTACCTGTACAGGGCAAGAAAGGAAAGCCACCTTTTTTTTTCTGATAGTTCTCTTACTATCCCCTACTACTTTACGCTTGGTCACACCAGACATTGCTCCTGCGCCGGGGCCAGTAGCCTGGGTGGTAAAAACAAACCCCTAGGGCTAAAAGGAGCCATCATGGATATAAGTAATTATCCTCCTTTAGAGCTCTCGAGCTCAAGATCAGAAATTCCTGACACAGACCATGACTCCAATCATCCGAAGCGACTATTGACAGAAAATCAGAATAAAGAATTGCCAGCATTTCTTATAATGCACTCATTATCCAAGCAACCTGTTGGCAAACTATTGCTTTTCTAATACAGAAATATTTAGAATCGGTTTGTGGATCTCCTAAAATGGTTAAACGTCTCCAATCTGGAGACCTAATTGAAACTTCTAAGACAATTCATTCAGAGAAGCTGTTAAAATTAACATCATTTAATAGTAATCCAGTGTCAATTACGCCTCATAACACTCTGAACACCTCGAAAGGCGTTATCAGCGAATGGGACTTGCAATCCGTGTCTGAAGAAGAGATAATACGAGAACTCGGGGAACAAAAAATGACTCGTGCATGGAGAATAATGACCCCAAAAGATGGCAACCTACTACCAGCCAGGTCCATCATTTTGACATTTAGTACTCCGACTCTTCCATCTTCTGTTAAAGCAGGTTATTTAAACTGCAAGATTTGGCCCTATATCCCAAATCCCTGCTTTAGGTGCTAGAAGTATGGCCATTCTCAGATGCTCTGTGTCCTATTTTTGGCTCTAAGGAGCATACCCAAGGAGACTGTACAGCTTCCACTCCTACTTGTCCAAACTGTAAGGGAACCCATCCTGCATTTTCTAAAGCATGTGACCTTTGGAAAACAGGAAAAAAAATCCGGAAATATAAAGTGGAGCATAAAGTCACATACTCCGAAGCAAGGAAGCAAATACCGTTAACCATGCCTAGCCTTTGCTTCCTTGCTTCCATGGTCACTAAAAACAGCCGGTCAGCTGCAACTCAAACAGATGTCTCCATAGAACCAAACATTTCCTTTACCTGGGTCAAAATGTGCCAATGTGCAATAAAAAATCTATAGTCAATGAAACCAGCAACATGCCAATCAGTATCCCAACTGGTGCCATCTCAACCTTGCTCGAAACAAAATCTGTTAGTGTTGAAAATCAGAAGAAATTGAAACCACACTATAGCAACGTGGAAATGAACGTTAAGTAAGAGGATGACAACACAGTACTAGAATTACATGCCAATGATACTATGGGCACAGGATGCCCAACCTTTCCCAGAAATGAAAAATCAAAACTAAGCAGACAGAAACCTTCTCAGAAAAAATAGTTGGATCAATCTTCCTCAAATAAACCCAACCAATGAACAAATTCCTACAATGGAACTGCAGAGGATTACGCAGTAATACAGATGACCTGAATGATTTACTCATACAAACTAATGCAGTAGGCATATGCTTACAGGAAACATTTTTATCACCAAAAGTTTCACTCAAATTCAAAAACTATACTATGTTTAGGCGAGACAGGGATTCGGACTCTTCTTCTCGTGGAGGGGTAGGTATTCTTGTCAAAACTACCATACCATCAAGACATCTCCTACTAGAAACCTCCTTAGAAGTTGTAGCAGTTTGGATGGCAATGAGAATATCAATAGCCCTTGCATCTGTTTATATACCACGTAATTATCCTTGTTCCCAGACTGAACTTGACAGTCTTAACACAACTGTCACCTCCTTTCTGTTTACTCTGTGATTTCAACAGTCACCATCTATTGTGGGGATCTTCCACCATAGATAGGAGAGGCCAATTATTTGAAACATTCCTAGATAACCATAATCTGACTGTATTAAACACTGGGTCTCTAACTCATGTTTAATTACCTGCAGGTACAGCATCTGCCATAGACTTATCCATCTGTTCAGCATCTCTTTTTCTGAGCTTGGAATGGTTGATGCTGAATGATCCATTCCACAGTGACAATTTTCTTATTATAAGTTCAATTCAAACAAGTTATGTCATGCCTTAAGCCTGTACTTTTTGGAATTTCCACAAAGCAGACTGTGAAAAACTATTCTACTTCTGTCCTACTCAACAAACAGTATGTACAGCAGCAGCAACAACAACAACAACATATTGATGATGTAACCTAACACATTCATCATCATCATCATCATCATCAGCCATTTTCAATCCACTGCAGGATGAAGGCCTCTCCAGCAACTTTCCAGTTCCTTCTGTTTTGAGCACTGGACATCCATTTACTACCCACAAACTCATGAATTTCATCTATCCATCTCCGCCTTTGTCTTCCAGGTTTTCTTCTAGCTCCTCTTGGATACCATTCTGTTATTTTCTTAGTCCATCTGTCATCATGTCTTCGAGCTATGTGTCCTGCCCAAGACCATTTTAGTTCTTTAGTTTTGATAAGAATGTCCTTTACTTGAGTTTGTTGCCTAATCCATGTGTTTCTCTTCTTATCTAACAGTCTTATTCCCAATATGATTCGTTCCATTCTTCGCTGTGTAGTTCTCAGCTTCTCTTCCATTCTTTTGGTGAGTGCCCAAGTTTCACTTCCATAAGTCATGATGGGGAGTATACATTGGTCCATTATTTTACGTTTCAGACAAACTGGGATATTGCTCTTCAGTATGTGACTATATTTCCTGAATGCTATCCATCCAAAATTTATTCTCCTCTTGACTTCCAGCCATTTATCATTATTACAGCTAATAACTTGTCCCAGATAAGTATATGACTCCACCTTTTCGATTACTGCTCCTTCAATCATTATTTCCCTTTCTGTGGCATACTTGTTCATCATTACTTTTGTTTTAGCCATATTCATCTTTAGTCCAAAATCCTTACTAGCTGTGCATAACTGATTAAGATTTTCCTCTAATTCTTTGGGATCATGGCTTATGACCACAATGTCATCTGCAAATCGTAAATGGTTTAGGTACTCTCCATTCACATTGACTCCTTTCTGCGACCAGTCTAATCTTCTGAAAGCTTCCTCAAGGGCAGCAGTAAACAGCTTCGGAGATATTGTGTCTCCTTGTCGAACTCCTTTCTCAATTTTAAATTTCCTACTGTCTTTGTCTAGTCTAATAAAGGAGGTAGCACTCTCGTATATTTTCTTCAAAATCATAATATATGGGGTATCAATGCCTTGTCTTTCCAGTGCCCGAAACATTGCCTTATGCTGTATGGAGTCAAATGCCTTTTCATAATCCACAAATGCCAGGCATAATGGTGTTTTATATTCATTTGCTTTCTCCATTAGCTGTGATATTACATGAAGGTGATCCATAGTTGAGAATCCTGTCCTAAAGCCAGCTTGCTCTTTCGGTTGATTCTCATCCAGTATTCTTTCTAATCTGTTAGTAATGACCCTTGTGAACAACTTGTAGATGTGGGATAACAAGCTAATTGGTCTATAATTTCCAATTTCTGATTTATCTCCTTTCTTATGCAGCAAAACTATGATTGCATTATTCCACTGCTTAGGCGTCACACCTTTTCTAATGCACTTTGTGAAGAGCCTTGCCAGTTTTTGTGTTATGTCTCTTCCTCCCAATTTTAACAACTCTACAGTAACTTCATCTTCCCCCGGGGCTTTCTGATTCTTCATTTTCTTCAATGCATGCTCTACCTCATCAGGAAGAATATTGGGTATGTCGTATGTGTTGCTACTTTGCAATCCATCTTCCCCACTGGTGGCATCATTCCCCTGCTCCTTGTATAATTCTCTATAGTAGTCTTCTGCTATTTGAATTATGCCTTCTCTGCTGTTTATAAGTACACCATCACTATTCTTCAGTTTCAGTATCATTTGTCTTTCTGTATTACTGCTCATGGCTGCTGATTTAAATCCTTTGTTTTCCCTTAATGCTTGTTCTACTTTTCTTGTGTTAAATCTTCTTATGTCCTCTCTGAGTCTCTTTCTAATGGCTTTGCATAACTCAGTATACTCAATTTTCTCCCTGTCAGTGTTTTTCTTGCTCTTCATTTGTCGTCTTTGGTTCATCATGACAAGTGTTTCTTGACTAATTTTTTCTTCTTTGGATTTCTGTTTCCCTATAGGTTTCTTGGGCTTTATCACTTTCAGAAAGTTGTAATATTCCTCGTCGATATCTTGGTCCTGAGAAGTCTGCAGAAGCTCAAACTTGTTCTTAAGTTCCAGTACATACTGCTTTTTCTCCTCCTCTGTTATTTCAAAGACCTTTGTATTATTTACTCGAGTCAGTTTTTTCCTTTCCTTTCCTACATCTATATCAAGTGTACATCTTACCATTCTGTGATCACTTCCAACATTTACCTTATTCAGGACGGTAACATCATTCACAATATATCTTCTGTTAGCGAGGATGAAGTCGATTTCATTAGTAGTTAATCCATTTGGACTCTTCCATGTCCACTTTCTGTTCACCCTTTTCTTGAAAAAAGTGTTCATTACTGACAGTCCTTGAGATTCTGCAAATTCCACAAGTCTTTCACCTCTTTCATTTCTTTCACCAATTCCAAAATTTCCTATAGTTCCCCTTTCTGTGCTGTTTTGTCTTTTTCCAACCTTAGCATTGAAGTCTCCCATAATAATAGTGTA
This sequence comes from Mastigoproctus giganteus, assembly GCF_048544385.1. NCBI lineage: Eukaryota > Metazoa > Arthropoda > Arachnida > Uropygi > Thelyphonidae > Mastigoproctus > Mastigoproctus giganteus. Next base: position 13,127,084 of record NC_143579.1, read on the forward strand.
GTGGGTTTTCTGCTCATCTAGAAGACTCAATTTCAGTGTACATTTCTTCAACCTCTTCATCATCATGGCTCGATGTTGGTGCATAAATCATTATAATCTTTAGCTTGTATCTCTTAGAAATCTTGAGTATTAGTCTTGACACTCTTGGTGATGTACTTTTGAATTCCAAAATGTTGTTTTTAAAATCTTTATGGACCAGAAACCCAATTCCACCTTCACTCCTTTCACTGTTTCCATTGGTGTACAGCAGATTTCCACTTGATAAACTTATAAGTGATTCATTTATTCTTCTTGTTTCAGCCAAACCGATGATATTCCAATTCACATTTTCTAATTCCTTTTCCAGCTCTAATATCCTGTCTTCACCGATGAGTGTTCTTACGTTATAACAGGCCAAGTTCAGTTTCCGTGCATGGCAGCCTGGTCGTACCCAGAGATTCTTAGCACCCTCTGCTTCCACTCTAATCCTCTCGCTGCCGTAAGAGGGAGAGTGAAAGCTGCTGGGGACTGAGGGCCATTTGTTTCGTCGTGCTTTCATATTGCTGGAGGGGTTGGTCTTTTCCTCTTCATGCTGACCAGGCATCTTGAACCTAACACATTACCAGCCATATATTCTCAGCAGCCGAAATTTCCATTCTAAAATCTGACCAACGCAAACAGGTACACCAAAACCAATGGTGGAATGAAGATTGCTTCAAAGCTAAAAGAGGGAAAAAACCATGCCTGGAACCAATTTTGAAAATTGCCAGATACCGCCAACCTAATTGATTTCAAAAAACTCAGAGCCAGAGCAAGACAAATTAGAAAAAAAGCAAAACATGACTTTGCCTCAACTATTAACAAAAATACAGACACTCAGATTATCTGGAAAAAAATACAAGCACTCAATGGGAAATTTCTACCATTGCAGTCTCTGATAACGCAGTGGAATGGGCAGGACTTATCCTCTCCTACTGATATTGCAAATGCTTTAGCAGAATCTTTCTATAATATTTCTGTCTCTTCCTCTTGATGTGACCTCCTTTCAATGCATTAAAACTAATGAAGAACGTACTAAATTGAATTTTTCACCTAGTCGCTCACTTCCATATAACCAGTCCTTTACTTACACTAAGCTGAAAGAATCACTGAGCAAATTTCCATCAAATGCAGCAGGACCATATGGCATTTGCTACAGTATGCTGAAGCATTTATGTGAATCTGATCTATGCATATTATTGCTCTTTTACAACCAGATCTTTTCACAAAAGAAAATACCTACCCTCTCTCTCTCTCTTGGCGTCATTCCTATAATTACGCTATACCAAAACCCGGCAAAGATCCATCTCAAATTCAGAATTATAGATCGATATTGTTGACAAACTGTTTGGCTCACCTGTATTCTAGACCCCGAAAATCTACTTTCTGATCACCAATATGGCTTCCGTAAAAACAGGCCCACTCTCGATTTACTTGTAAAAATTGAATCCAACATTCATAACGCCTTCGTCAGGAGAAAACATCTAGTGATGGTCAACTTGGATATTCATAAAGCTTTTGACACCACATGGCATCATTCTATCATTAAAGATATGCATCAGTTAGGGCTGAGAGGCTACCTCCCTTTTTAAAATTATGAACATTTCAATTCCGATATCAAAACATGCTGTCAGCAGCTCACATTCAAGAAGAGTATGTCCCACAGGGTTCCATATCAAGTCTAGTCCTATTTGTGATTAGGATCAACGGTATATTGGAAGATCTTCCAAAAATGATTGAAGTATACATGTATGCTGACAACCTCACCATATCCTGCCAATCGCCAGGTATGAGTACTATTTAAAGACAGGTACAAATTGCTCTAACCACAATTCAATCCTGGACCTTACGCAATGGATACCATCTCACTGAACAGAAATCCACTACCGCTCATTTCTGCAAATTTCAATCACTTCATCCTGATCCAGAACTAAAGATAAATAACGTGCCAGTTCCTCTTGCTCACACTGTCCGATTCCTTGGCATGATACTAGATAGGAAACTGAACTTTCAAACACGTGGCCTATCTTCGAACTATCTGTTTGAAGAAGTTGAATATCCTCTGGTGTGTGTCATCCTTGTCATGGGGTGCTGACCGACATATCCTTATCCATCTTTATAGAGCTCTCATCAGGTCTTGCTTGGACTATGGCTCTCCAGTGTATGACTGCGAGAAAAAGTACTTTAGAGCAATTAAACACTATCCAGCACAGTGCTCTGAGAATTGCTCTAGGGGCTTCCAGAAACTCCCCGGTTCAGTCTTTACATCGAAGCCCATGAACCTCCCTTACGTCTTCGCATAAAAACATTACTTCTGCTGTATGGCGCAAAACTTTGCAGTCTTCCCTCTCTTGATGATTGTACAAAACTAAATGGGAGTCAATTTACAATAGTAAACCAAATGAAAACCGACCTGCTCCACTTAGATTTAAGGAACTGACTCAATCATGGAATATAGAAATAGGTAAGATGGATCAAAAACCACCAGATCCACCCTGAATAAATATTGTGCAATATATGATGACTATTTCCAACAGTGGGAACACCTTATCCCCCTCCAGTATTGCACAATTATATACAGCTTACTCTCTTTCTCATTCACAGACCTGTAAAATCTACACAGATGGATCAAAAACTGAGACCCAAGTAAATGCTGCGGTAATATTCCCATCATTCACTGCTTCTGTCTCATTACCAGTAGAATGCAATATCTTCACTGCTGAGGTTTATGCTATAAACTTAGCTCTGGATCACATTATTGAACATCCAATTCTGTCTGCTTTAATATACACTGACTCACTCAGTATTGTCACTGCTATAAATAGTAATACCAACCCCTCTCACCCTGTAATAAAACAAATTCATTCTAAATTACTTGCATGTAATGAGTCAAATCAAACTGTGACATTCTGCTGGATCCCAGGGCATTCCGGGATAGCAGGAAATGAAACAGCAGATCTTGCAGCCAAACAACCAGATACTTCTATTTTACAGACTTGTCAAGCAACGTGTACCGATTATCCTTAAAGCATGTTACAATAGCTGGTCATTAATCTGGAGAGGTTATCCAGGAAACAAACTATATCGAATAAAACCAGATCCGAACAAAGCTGTGGCTGTCCAGTTTCTGGAAAAACAGACGAGAAGAAGTAATTCTAGGAAGGCTAAGAATTGAGCATACTTGCCTCACACACCTTTATCTATTAACGAATGACAGTGCTCCTCAATGCACACGTCATGTGCAACTGACTATTCATCACTTTAATCAGTGGACTGTCCTCACTATCCACTCAAACAGCCTTAAATCATGTGCTAATGCACAGCCATCATTAACATTATTGCAGATGACCCTAATAAGAAAGAACTTTTTACCTTCCTAAATAACATAGGAATATACCATAAAATATAACAGGTATTGCAGTAACACTAGCATTTCCTATTAACCATTAGAAAGACACAATATGGCCCTAACAGCCTATGTGTCATTAAATCCGAACACAACAACAACATACAAAGGAAAATCTCTTAGAGTCCAGTGATACCATTTTAATTTACCGTAATGGTTCGATGCACTCATGTCCTGTCACTCTCAAAATTATTGGGTATATGCCTTCAAATTATAGGGAAAGAGATCCATACTGGAGTGTATGTAGTTTTCTTTTCACCAGTAAGTTGTTAATTACTGGAATAAGTTACTCCCATATGTTATTTAGACTGACAGCTTGGTGGGGGAAAAAAGGTCTGCTGTATGGTTGCATGTATGAGGATAGATTTTTATTTAGATAGCCTTTTTTTTTTTTCTTTTGTCTTTGGAGTGCAGCCTGCTTGTACAGCCTCTCCTCACAATGAAGTTTGTTTTGCCCCCCCTCCCCCTCTTGTAAATACCAGTGTGAAGTACTTGTTCAACACCTTAGCAGAATCATCTGCATGATCTAAGACTTTTTCACATGTGTTATTCAAGGGTTTGGTCTGGTTCATATTGGTTTTTTTTTTTTTTTTTTTTTTTTTATATATTCACACACTGAAACCTTATGACCCATTATAAGGATAAGTACCGAGTGAGTTTTCTGTTTTACTATCGTAGATCAACTTTTATCTGTTTTAGTACTTTTGCTCTGTCAGACTGGCCAACTTACTATTTATCCATTTTGGCTTCTAGGGTGGATGCCCTAGGAGGATTTAAATTGGGGGGCCCAGCAAGCTCTCAGCTGCCCAACTCCATGCCAGAGCTTGCACTTGATCATCAGGCAACACAGTGGCAATCCCCAAGGCAGAATGTGCTGGTTCCAGAGAAGCTAGATGTTGTCAGTAACTCTATTGTCAGAGAAATGGGAAATATATTGTACAAAAACTGCAAAAAGGATAGGTGAAATAGGACCAGGGTATATTTGTCAAGAGCAAAAGTTATGTTGTTGTAGAGCAGATATCATCCTTTAAGAGTATAAAAGGTGATATTGCTGTACACGTTAAGCTAATGACATTAAGAGGAGGAGATCTGCACATTTAATGAATACAGGTGAATGTTGAAAAAAAATTGCGAGTTACAGTTAAATTTGAAACTGTCTGCAATTCTGTCCATACACGATAGGGGAGAGTTTATGATAACAGTCTTGTCAATCAATTCAGCCCTGGAAATATTGTGCAAGGCTCATGGAGCAGAATTTTTCTCAACATGGTCTGTGCTTCTTAACAAGAAAAACTACTACTACAGGAATAGGATACATTGAAGCCCACGAAATGGAAGTGGTACAAGAATATTTGCTGATGCTATCGAGATAGTGTTAGGTGGGTTGGAAAACTTTTGGTATGGGGGGATAAACAGACTAATATATTAACAATAGCTGCAGGCAAAGGTGATTCTTGTACTGCTTGTATTGGAATGTACAAATGAATTCGATGAATTTTAAGCACTGGTCAAGATATCAAAGGCAGATATTGTTCGGATATCAAAGACTTGGTGTCACAGGGATATAAGCAATGCAGAATTTGAATTTGGGGTGTACAATGTGTACAGAAAGGACAGGTAGCATAGTGTTAGTTAAGAAACACAAAATCTTTGTAGACAATACAAAGGTTGGCAGGGATGGGTTGTTAATGACAGTACACTACTGCAACAGGATCTAGAAAAGTTGAGCAGGTGGGCTGAGAGGTGGCAACTGAAGTTAAGTATTGACAAATGAAAAGTACTGCATATGGCTCGCAGCATCCCCAGAGTAATGTATTAACTGTGTAGTACTACACTCAGGGTGGCAGACAGTCTGCAAGATTAGCTCATGGTGTCTTTTTAATGATATACAGGAATTTTTTCTATCAGCGATAAAGAGGTGATTATCCCCTTGTATAAGGCAATGGTTAGGCTGGAGGGAGGATGTACTGTATACAGGTCTTTTTAGGGAGGATGTAGAGTTTCTGGAATGAGTACAGAGAAGGGCAGTGAGATTGGTGAATGGAACAAAGTGTTGTTATGAAGAAAGGTTTAAGTTCTGCAAATTGCAGTGTCTGGAGACTAGGCACCTGTGAGGTGATCTGATTGAGGAGTATAAGGCCTTGAATGGTTTGAGGAAGCTCAATGATGATGAGATTCTTCCTCTTGCCCAGATTAATCACCTGAGGAGACATAAATTCAAATTGAGGAAACAGTTGTAGAATAGATGTGTGGAAATTTGCCTTTAGCCAGAGAATGGTTGATTTCTGGAAGAAACTTCCACCTGTCATAGAAGTTGACAGCTTACATAAATTCAAGGCAGAACTAGACAAACATTTGGAATGAATGGATGGGTGAAATGGCAAGTGTTTTTTTTTTTTAGCTTATGCTGATTAAGCTTCCTTTCTTACATCATATGCCTCTACTAATGCTAATCTAAGGAAGTGCATCCACTTGACATGGGTGGACAGTGCAGTGTTTCAGTCAGTTTGGTGTGATATAAGCACTGGGAGTAGCAGTGTGTTACAGGCCTAATGACACTAATGAGTACAATGAACAACTGTACAGAGAAGTATAGTAGGCCAGCAAATCAGAATGTCTTGTAATGGAAGATTTTAACTTTCCAGATATTGGCTGGAACTTGTGGGCTGGTCACTTGCACACTAACAAGACTTTTGTAGATTTATTGGATGATTGTTTTTTAAAGCAACATGTTTGAGGGGCAACCAGAGAGGGTAATACTCTTGATCTGGTTATCAGCAGTGATCATTCTTGTATTAAGAATTTGCAGATAAAGGAACCACTAGGTGGCAGTGATCACAGTGTACTGATGTGGGATTTACTTAAAGATATAATTACCATCAGGGGTAAAGAAAAGGGTTTTTGCTTCCGTAAAGGTGAGTACAGTAGTCTCAGGCAGTTTTTAAATTCTATACAATGGGATCAACTGATGATGCTACCAATGGTGAATTCTAAATGGGAAGCCTTCAGAGACTTAATCTTGGAGGCTACTAGGCTTTTCATACCAACTAAGAAATACTGTTCAATAATCAGGCCTAAATGGATGTCAGATGAATTAATGAGGCTCGTGGCAGAGCAGAAAAATGCATGGGATTCATATAAATTATTAGGTGACACAGAAGCCTACGGCAGATATAAGCTAATCCGTAATCAAGTCACAAAGGAGGTTAGGCAGGCAAAGGCAGATTACGAGAATTCTTTAGCAAAGGATGCAGAGAAAAACAGCAAAGGATTTTTTACTTATGTAAACTCTAGAAGGAAGGGGATGAATCAGATTGATCCACTTTATGTCGATGTTTCGATTGTTGTGACCTTGCTCAGATAGCTGACAAACTGAATGAGTATTTTGTATCCACATTCGCACATGAGGAATTCTGTAAGGATGGCGTGGACAGAAGTTTATTAAACTAACAGGGAGCCAAATGATTTTGTAAGAATGGAGAGCAAAGTGGAGGAGAAATTGTTGAAGCTAAACATAAAAAAGGCACCTGGGGTGGATGGGATCTATCCAGTTATATTAAAGGAGGCAGCAAAGTAAGTAAGCAAACCCTTTAGGGGAGGTCCCCATGGACTAGAGAAGTGCAAATGTACCCCCAATTCACAAAGATGGTTCAAATGGTCACATAAATAATTATAGACCTGTTAGTTTAACTTCTGTTCCAGGGGAAATAATGTAGTCAGTGGTTAAAGAAGCATTGCAGGATCATCTAGATAAGATTGCAGCAATAGTGCAGACACAGCATGGGTTTGTTACGGGCAGGTCTTGTCTGAACAATTTAATTGGATACTATGATTTGGTCACAAAGGAACTGGATGCAAAAAATAATTTTGATATCATATGCTTGGATTTCAGGAAAGCTTTTGATACTGTTGCACATGGAAGACTGCTGTACAGATTGGAGCAGTATGGCATTAAGGGCAAGTTGCTACAATGGATAAAGGGAAGATAAATATATAAACTCTCTGTTGTCTGCTAAATTTAGTATCTATTTAGCAGACAACAGAGTGGTAATAAATGGATACTGCTCTTCTTGGAATAATGTTATTAGTGGAGTCCCCTAGGGTGCTGGGTCCATTGTTATTTTGTGTATTTATCAATGATATGGATGAAGGTAATCAGGCTTAATGTCCAAGTTTGTGGTTGCAGAACAGTATATTGAAGAATATTAACAATGATATTATTAAATAATATATCAAAATATGAATTCTGGTAATAAATATTTAAGTAATATATATATTTTTTAAATTATTGCCCCCTCCCTTTCTTCCAGTTCTCTGATTCCAGAGTGACTTTAATAGTCTTTTAGATTGACATTTGTTGTCATCCCATATATTTGGATATTATCTTTTCTAAACTTATTTAGGAATTTTTTATTTTTTAAAAATTTAAGGAATTCCAAAATTCCTTGTGGAATTTTTTATTTTTTTGACTATGACTTTCTTATGATTGCCTTTGAGTTGGTATATTTTTTCATAATGTAGGTAATGAATGTCTCACCTCACAAAAAGAAAAGGGTGCCCCTTAGAAAGAATTTATCAGCTAAAATTTAGACCATTTTGTTATAATTATCTAACGCACGGATTCAAATCTCACCTTTTTTTATTTATAATTTATTTTTATTTATTATTAATATTTTTTTTGTATTGTAGGTAAGAATAACGTGCATACGGTTAGAAGTTTTTTCGGAATGAGCTACGAAATAAAAGCAGTTTGTCAGATTTGGATTCATGCAGCTCTGCGTAATGTCTGCTATAAACGTATGTTTAGGGATAAGCTGGTAAAAAAAAAATTAAAAATCTTGGTGTGAATGTCTGCACTCATGGAGTGGTCACTCAAGCTTTTCAGGTCAAGGACATGTAGCTTGTAATCTCCACTTATAAAATGTATGCATGTGTGTATATATATATATATATATATATATATATATATATATATATATATACACATGCACGCACGCGTGCAGTATACATGCAAATGTATATATATAATTTCAGAAAACATCTGGTTTCTGTGTGACAGAGAAACCTCTCCGTCTCTCTCTCTCGCCCTCTCTTGTTGTTGTTCTTATTCTTCTTTTTTTTTTATATATATAAAGGAGTGTATTCTTACCCAGTTTATTCGTACATTTTCAAGACAGAATTAAACCGTGGGTGTGACTACTTCCCCTCTTTGGTGTGGGGACCGATCTTCCGTTACTTCTGTGGTATTGCGTAAATAACTCTGCCTCCGTGTACGTCCTTGGGAATAACGAGGCTGTTCTCTGACCGTGCCGTTTCTTTTATGCACGTGTGTAACGATAGTGATGGCAGGCTGTAGCATAGCTGGAATTTTCTTTAATTAATGTTCATGTTGGATTGACTCTGCGAACATGGAAATTTATGAAGCACGTGACCCGCAGTCCGCTATACCGAAAAGTACGCGAGAGCAGAGTTTAGATCTAAATTTATAAATGGATTTCTTGCCCGGTCCGTAACCTCCTTGGCGGCCATGATTGTCCCATGTATACTGTCCCGTGTGTGACTACGTAAGTCGATACAATCATTAGGATATTCCATGAGTGAGACCTTCACAAACTTAAAAGTATGGCGAGTCGAAAATTCCCACCCAGCAGTTATGGAAACACGAAAGGTGAGGCTAATGCTAAAAGGAGCGAAAGACGATAACAAACAGCAAGCTCTCGTAAAGCTTTCCGCTAATTGCAGACGTTGTTTTAACCAACGCATTTCGTTAGCATGTTTTTTATTTGATTTATTATAATTTTTTTTTTTTTTAACAGGGTGATGTCTATCCAATTTAGTAGCACACTTATTTCCTATTTTGCATATCGGTTTCCACAACGCTATTTTTAACCCCATGAACTACTTTGTCACTAATGCAATACACATGAAATGTTCACATGTTGTTTAACACACTGATCGGAAAATCTCTCGTGCTGCTTCCCGGTTAGGCACTGTACGCTCATCGTTTCATCCTGATTTTCCTATTTTATTTTATTATTATTTTTTTAATCTTGGCATTCCCTCTTCTTCAGCACGTTCATTATATTTGTTCCCAGTTTATCATTATTTATTAAAGGAAATGCGTGGGATTTTGCATATATTTTTACGGATGGGAATTGTAGAAGTAAAATGAGCCTTTCATACTAAGGAATTTTACCAAGTGACTCCAGATGCACCTTTTCTTGACCCGCTTAACCCCGAGCAAGAAGTACAAATCTTACCATATTTCAAATTAAAATAATAATAATAAATGAAAAATAAATGCAATTAGGGTTGGGGCATGGTTAAATTTTCGCTTTTGTACATTGCATATCTGCTTTTTATCATTTGTCAGTTGTATCACTGGGAACGGTATCACTGAGTATAATGTAACGCGGATTTAGGGCTTCACAATAGTGATTTAGGTCTGTAATGGTGCACCATCTGTTTGATGATTGTCAGTATATTTTGGTAATTTTACAGATATACTCTCCAGTATTTAGATACTCCATGTTATATATGAGTAATTCCAGTAAGTATAAACTTAACTGGAATTACTATCCCTTGTTTGATTCATCTTATAATTAAACTAGCAGATCAGAAATATATCAGTTTAAAAGCAATTTAAAAAAAACAAAATTTTGGGATTAATAAATCCCTGTTTATTTTGCCCAAGGTTACATACATTTATCATTGGTTTCATTAATTGTAATTTTGATTGAAACTATGTGGTGTGTGTACATGCAGAAGTATTGATTGATTGATTCATATTGCATTCTAAAAGGTAATTTGGCATTCATATTTGCTAAATCACTAACAGAAATATAAAATCCATATGAGGAGGAGATAGTTAAAGTATATCTTACAATAAAATAAAATTATTTGAAACAACAGATTTAGAGGGTTTGATTTTATATTCCATTTTAAGTCTGATTTACAACAATACTTAGTCACATGTTATTTGTATACACTGATTTTCACATTTTAAATGACAGTTATTTTGATTGAGACTTAATTCATAATATTCTATCAGAAGTTGTCTAACTAAAGAGTCACTGTTTTTGTATTCTAAATACCTATTGTTGTTTCTTGCAATATAGGGTAACGAAATATCAAAATATAATTACATCTAGTGAGATGTGTGTGAAAGTTTTACTTTTTGAAAATCATATGTACCTGTTGTGTAAAACTTCAGCAAAGGTATTATACAAAGGGTACTAGGAAAGTTTTGCAATACAGCTTTGTTTATTTAATTTTTTCAAAGTAATTTCCTCTACATTCAATACACCTCTCCATCCTCCGAAACCAATCTTTAAACCAGTTCTGCCAAGTTTCACTAGGGAGTAAAGCACACTCGTTGTCCCAAGCCCGTAGAAGGTCCTCATCACTGGAAAACCGCCTCCCTTTTAGCTTCATTTTCACATGCGGGAACAGTGCAAAGTCGCAGGGAGCAGGGTCTGGACTGTAGGGAGGGTGCTCGAGAAGTTTCAGTCCTGTCGTGGTCAAATATTCGATGCAGGCTTTGGCGCGGTGAGCTGCAGCATTATCGTGATGGAGGTACTAGGTGTCCATCCTTGACTTTGGCCGCAGGTTCTTCATAGCTCCAATGACTTTAGGCAGGCATTGTTCAGTATACCACTTAGCTGTGACTGTCTTCTGCGTGTCCAAAACGACACGTTCCACAATTCCACTCGATTTGAAAAATACAGCTATCATTTTCTTCTTTACAGATCGGGATTTTCTGACAATTACGGGTGTGTCGTCATCATCAAAGATCCAAACTTTGTTTTGAGCCTTGGTCGGCAGATCGTAATAGTGCAGCCAAGTCTTGTCACCTGTCACGATGTTGTTCACATACCGAGATTGTCCCTTATCAAACTTTTTTTAACATCTCCCGGCACCAAGTCACACGTCGTGTCATCTGCTCTTCAGTCAGTTGATGCAGTACCCAGAGAGAACAAAGTTTCTTCACGTGCAAATGATCTTGCAGAATCGAACGAATTGCTGGTGCATTTAGGCCCAAAGTATCCTCTATCTGTTGGTAGGTCACTCGCCTGTTTTCGTCAAGCATTTTCCTCACAGCAGTAACGTTTTCCTCCGTAACTGACGTTCGTGGCCTTCCCGGCCTCTCAGAATCCTCCAGAGTGAAATTTCCCCTTTGGAATTCTCTATACCACCTGAATATCGTTGTACGATGTGGACAATCATCATCTAGTGCAAGAGTCATTTCTTCTAAGCACTGGTCTATGGTTAAACCACGCACGAAATTATACCGCAAAACTGTCCTTATCTCATTTCGTGACCACGATGCCATCGTAAGCACTTTACACTCTCACTACTAATGAATAACTGAGCCCATCGACTTGGCGCGGCGGCTACTATGCACGTATGAACATGTCTCAACATGCAGCAACAAGCAGCTTCCTGTGATTCATTGTTGCATCATATTGCAAAACTTTCCTAGTACCCTTTGTACTTGGCATACTACTTTAGTATTCATCTAGAACTTATTGAATTCCTGTACAGAACAATTATATTCTTAGATTAGTTACTAAGTCTGCACACATATGAATGCTGCCCACCTGGTCATTTGTGACAGCATAGCAGGTTCATAACTTGTCATTTGTGTTGACTTATCTGAGATTAGAGAATGGATAAATTAATGGTCACTTCATTGGGGTTATAATTAGTTGACCACAAAGAGGTGGTTTAAGTAGGTCATTATCATGAGGAATTTAATGTATTTTAGCACGTCCAAATTGACCTGTGAATACATACTAGCAGTGGTTGATAAAAAAAAAAAAAACTCATAGTATATGAACTGCAACACTGTGACTAAAGTAGTTGCACCAATTAATTCTCAAACAAATAACCAGCTGAACATATGCCACCAGTTCATCTGACTTGAGCAAAAGAAATCAGAGCTATAAAATACATGTGTTGCTGGGTGTGTTTTTTGACATCTTTAAAAAGAATATTGATAATAACCAAGATGAGGCTTTTACCTCATCCTCATTTTGGATTGACCATCCAAATGCATTTAACAGAAATAAAAAAAAAAAAAAAAACACAAACAACCTGTGGAATTGACAACCTTACCAGTTTGCTAATATTTGCACAGTTCAAAATTATGCTGTGATTGAACAAAGACAACATAGAAATCTGCAGAAGAGTAGTTCTTTCAGTAGCTCATTAAAATTTTAAATTTGTGGGAATATTTCTAAAATGTAGCCTCCACTTGTCTGCATTAAGAAGAAAGAATATTAAAAGGAAAAAAAAAAAAGACCATCCTGTTGTCCTCTGTATAACTGACCACATATTATGCAAGTAAAGTAAATGCAGTCTGGAATATCTACAACCTAAAGAGGATCCAAATTAATCACTGAAGCAGATTAAGAATCATTTTCCATTTCATAAGTTATGGCCTGATCTTCCCTATAAGCTTGCTTTTTTTGCATCATTTGCTAATATAAGAGAACAGCATGCGTATAATGTAGTAATAATATTTGCCGTATAGTGCGAAGAAGTCACAGGCTTTTGCTGCACTGCAAAAAAAAAAAAAAAAAAGCTGCCAAATGTAGATATGAAGATGTAAATTATATGCTTTCCTCATACAGATAACCATCCAGTTGACCTTTGAATTTGTGCAAATTGTCGGACTCAACTACCTGTGAGGGCAACTTGTTCCAACAGTCAACAACTCACTGGCTAAAAGAAAACTTCCTACAATCTAGTCTAAACCTCTTCCCTTGTAATTTGAATTTATGCCCACTAGTTCTGGAATTCTTTATAACAGTGAAAATCCCACTTTCATTCATTTTACTAATTTCTCTGCACCTTATAAATCTCAATCAGGTCACATCTGAGGAGCCTGGTTGCCAAGCTCTGTAGCCCACATAATTGGATTATTTTTCCTTGTATGGTTGCCCTTTTAGAAACTCATTGAATTTTTTCAGATGAAGTCTCCATACTTGAACACAGTATTCCAAATATTGGTCTTAAAATTGCTTTATACAGTGGGATCATGACCTCCCTATCTCTACAGGATAATGTTTGATAAATCATTGATAGGATACCATGTATAATGTTCAGAAAACTTCATAACTGCTCATATTTTAACTCCCAGATTCCTTTCTTACTCTACTATTTTTAATTCCAACTGTATATTTTATTTTGGGGTTGCTATTCCCCAAGCCTTACATTTTGCCACACTAAAACCTAGTGTTTTTTTTTTGTTTGTTTGTTTGTTTTTTTTTTTTTTATGAAAACCCCAAACACGCAAGGTATCAAAACCTATAGTACTCAGTACTGTGCATGGGTTGAAGGAGAAGTATGGGGGGGAGGGGGATGCCGGAAACTTTGTTCTAGAGACTAAACATGGGTTTCACCACTTCAAGCCTCCAATAAGCAAAGTGGTGGTATTTCACTGGTTGATGAAAGTCATCTACCACCTAGTTGCTACCACTTTTCTGACCATTCTTGAAGTCTGTTCAAGTTATCCTGAAGAGGCACTGATCATCAGTGACTCTACCAGTCTTTATGTAGTCTGCAAATTTGACACCATGCCTTCTGTCCATTCATCGCTATTGTTTATGTAAATCAGAAACAACAGAGGTCCAAGAACTGATTTTTGGGGGATCCCACTCTTACATTATTATTAGCCATATGATGCAAGGAAGCCTGAGGCTTCCTTGGAATCACCAAGAAAGAGAAGAATGATGATACCCGGCTCGGGACTCCTGGGTGTGCCAAGCCCATACTCACCAGATGTGAGCCCCTGTGGAAATTATATCTATCTGAGAATATCTGTTAACCTCAACTCTCTGCCTTCTGCCCTTCGGCTACCCAGAAATGCATCTTAGAGTCTTTCCAGTAATCCCAATCTGTTCAGGCTTATACAGTAACCTCCCCTCAGCGACTGAGGCAAATGCTTTGCTAATATTCAAATAAATTGGGTCAAAATTGTTCCATATATCCAGCTAATGAGTAACTGTTAAAATAGCTACTGATTTAGTTAAACATGATTTTCCTTTAAGAAACCTGTGTACCTTTTAGAATGCCATATATATCTAAATATCCCTGCACTCTTAATCATTGCCACTAAGATTTTTCCTACTACTGAAGTCAGACTAATGGTGTGTAGTTACCAACTTCACTCTTAGAACCATCTTTATGTATTATCAATACCTTGGCACTTCTCCAATCCAAAGGAATCTGGATTGGAGATAATTATTATAGATAATTATTGGAGATAATTATCTGTAATGGTCCTTTACACTCCCTTGTGTTCTCCCCCCAAACAACTGGGTATATGCCATCAATTTCGAGAGCCTCACTTACCTCTATGCTCAAAAGTGTTTGTAATAAACAGTCATCTGTAATTATGAAATATATGGCTCCGCCTCACTCACACAACCTCTTCTCAGCATGGAGTCTTTCTTCAGTAAAGACCAATGCAAGTTATGTATTCAGTTCATCCACATCCTCAGCTGGGTTCTCCAAGAATTTCCCACACCAAGTGCATAAAGTTCTGATCTGACTTACTTCTTCATTGTATTCACATATGTGGAAAAACTTAAAGCATTAAAATGTATGGCTTAGACTTAAATGAATAGCAAATCAACTAATGAGACTTGTGGCAGAGGGAAAAAAATGCATGGTATGCATATAAATTATCAGGTGATACAGAAGCCTACAGTAGATATAAACTAGTCTGCAGTCAAGTCACAAAGTGGGTTAGACAGATTATGTGGGGTCTTTGGCAAAGGATGCAATCCTTCTAGTGTTTACATAAATAAAGATGGGAATAAATCACAATGGTCCACTTGATATCAGTGGTTTTACTGTTGCTGATCCTGTAAGGTTGCTGATAAATTGAATAGGTATTTTGCATCTACATTCACACATGAGAAATTCTTTAGGGGAAGGTAGTTTATCGAAATTTTACTGGGAGCTAAATGATTTTGTGATAACTGAGAGGAAATTGGAAAAGAAATAGAAGGTAGCAAAGGAGGCAAGTAAACCTTTAGCCATAGTTATGAGAGCACCCTTGGGTTTACTGGAGATGCATGAATGTATACCCAAATTCAAAAAGGGGGTAGCCAGCAGTTTGATTCCATGTGATGCTTCAGTGTCATGAAGCATGATAGTGTTACCAACTGGACGAAAGTGTGTGGCAGTAGTCTAAGATTAAAGAAGTAATGCAGAACCATCTAGACAGGAATATAGTTATAGTGCAGTTTCCAGCATTGATTTTTGAGTGATGATCTTGTCTGGTCTGTTTGTTTGGCTACTGTGTTGCAATAACAAAGGAACTAGATGCCAAAAATAATTTTGCTATCATATACTTAAGTTTCAGAAAAGCTTTTAATTTTGTTGCACATTAAAGATTGTTGTACAAATTGCCATTAACCTGTTGACAAGTACTAAAGGATTTTTCTTCTTCTAGTGGCCTGGGGTCATTTAAATTTCATATGCCTGTATTTCAGAAATCAGCAAAAGAAATTCAGAATTGTTCACGTGTTTCATACCACCTATAATTTCAACCATTTCTGAACACTGCTGGGAAAAAAAATCAGAGTTTTATTTTTAATTAATTTTTGAAATTAAAAAGAGATCAAATGAAATACATATTTAAAAACCTTACTCTTCAACTAATGTTTGTAGTTTGATGCCAGAGTATCAGTAACAGGAGTGACCACTGCACAAAGTGATGCACATGTGCCAGCAGTTTGATTCCATGTGATGCTTCAATGTCATGAAGCATGACAGTGTTACCAACTGGACTAAAGTGCATGACAGTAGAGCCAGCTTGGTATCGGTAACTGTGACTGACTGATATTAGGTAATAGTAGTACAGGCATGTGAGGCAAGAAAGCAAGCAAAAAAAAAAAAGAAAAAATTTTCACCCATCCATTCCTTCTAAGTTTGTCCAGTTTCTCCTTGAATTTATTTAAGCTACCAAGTTCCACAATGACAGATGGACGTTTGTTCCAGCAATCAACTGCCCACTGGCTAAACGCAAATTTCTGCTCATCTGTTCTACAACTGTCTTTCCTCAATTTGAATTTATGCCCCTTCAGGTTCATAATATGAGCAAGTGGAAGAACCCGATCAGAATTCAGCATGTTCAACCTATTCAAGGCCTTAATGCCTCAATCAGATCACCTTGCAGGTGCCTAGTCTCCAGACATTGCAATTTTCAGAACTTAACCCTTTCTTGGTAAGACCACCCTTTTGTTGCCCTCACCAATCTTGTTGGCCTTCTCTGTACTTGCTGAAGCAACTCTACATCCTTCCTTAAATGAGACCTCTAGCCTGTGTACAGTACTCAAGGTGTGGGCTGACCATTTCCTTATACAAAGGGATAAGACCTCCTTTTCCCTACTAGCAAAATTCCTGTATATCATTGACCTTCTCTGGCAGCCCATTAGCTGCTCTGGCAACCTGTCTGCATTGCTCAGAAAACTTCATATCTGACTGCACAATTACTCCCAGGTCTTTTTCATCTTCTACCACCCTAAGTGTAGTACCACACAGTTTGTACATTTCCCTGGGGTTTTTCTACCCATATGCAGTACTTTGCATTTGTCGGTGTTATTAAACTTCAGTTTATCACTTCTCAGCCCATCTACCCAAATTTTCTATATCCTGTTGCAGTAAAAAAAAAAAAAAAAAAAAAAAAGGTAAATAGCAGCCATTATCAACCCACTGCAGGATTGAAGCCTCCTCAACAATTCATGCTGAGGGAAATGGACCAAAGTCTGCCATGCTGGTCCAGTGCGGGTTGGCAGATCGACCATATTCAGCAGTCAGGGGCTTGAACCCCGGTCTACTCAAAGAGCGTGTGCTACTGCATTCTCGCTCCTGACCACTCGGCTACGGAGGCAGCCAACCTTTGTATCATCTGCAAATTTCGACATTAAGCCTGATATACCTTGATCATTATAATTGATAAATACCGAAAACAATAATGGAACCAACACCAAAACCTGGGGGACTCCACTAATAACCTTAGTCCAAGAAGAGCAGTGTCCTTTGATAACCACCCTGTCTTCTCCCACTCAACCATCCTATTATCCATTGTAGCAACTTACCCTTAATGCCATACTGCTCCAATTTGTACGTACAGTAGTCTTCTATGTGCCACAGTATCGAAAGCTTTCCTAAAATCCAAGTATATGATATCAAAATTCTTTTTTGCATCCAGTTCCTTTGTGACCACATCATAGTATCCAATCAAAATTTATCAGGCATGGCTTCCCCTTAACAAACTCATGCTGTGTCTGAATTATACTGCAGTCTTGTCTAGGTGATCCTGTAATGCTTCTTTAACCAGTTACTCCATTATTTTTCCTGGAACAGAAGTTAAAATAACAGGTCTGTAATTACTCGTGTCATCTTTTGATCCCCCTTTGTGAATAGAGGATACATTTGCACATTTCCAGTCCACGTGGACTTCTGAGTCCAAGGATGCTCTCATAATTTTGGCTAAGGGTTTGCAAGTCCTTGCTGTTTTTCTTAGCATCCTTTGCCAAAGATTTTTCATAATCTCCCTTCACTTGCCTGATCTCCTTTGTGACTTGGTTATATCTTTAGGCTAGTCTTGGACAGACTAGCTTATATCTGCCATAAGCTTCTGTGTCACCTGATAATTTATATGCATTTTTCTTCTCTGCCACGAGTCTCATTAGTTCCTCAGACATCCATTTAGGCCTAAACCTTGAACAATATTTCTTAATTGGTATGAAAAGCCTAGTAACTTCCACAATTAATTCCTTGAATTCTTCCCATTTAGAATTTTCTGTTGGTAACATAATCAGTTGGTCCCACTGTGCAGAATTTAAAAACTGTCTGAGACCACTCTAGTCACCTTCATGAAAGCAAAAACCATTCCCTTTACCCCTGATGGTAATTATCTTTAAGTAAATCCCACATCAGTACACTGTAATCACGCCGACCGGGCTAGCCGAGTGGGTAAAGTACCTGCCCGGCAACCCAAAGGTCGCGGGTTCGATTCCCGCCTCGGGCTTGGATCAAAGTACTGAAAAACCTTGGGAGGTGCAATATGGCCACAGAAGCCGATGCGCCAACAACTACCAAATCAAAAAAAAAAAAAAAAAAAACTGTAATCACTGTCACCTAGTGGTTCCTTTATCTGCAAATTCTTAATGCACGAATAATTCCAGCACCTCTGTAGCCAAGTGGGTAGGAGCAGTAGTGTGTAGCACACACTTCTTGATTAGACCGGGGTTTGAGCCCGTCACCACCAAATACAGAGGATGCGGAAAGGTCAGGGAATGAGCATCACATATCCCCAGAGCAATATGGTCTTAGTTGCTAATGCTCCTAAAAATGAAAAAAAAAACAACAACGAATAATCACTGCTGATAACCAGGTCAAGAGTATTGCACCCTCTGGTTGCCTCTCATACATGTTGCTGCAGAAAACCATCATCCAAAAAAATCCACAAAAGTCTTGCTAACGTGTGAGTGACCAGTCAATATCTGGAAAGTTAAAATCCATTATAATACAATCTGACTTACTGGCCCATTATATTTCTGTACAACTGTTCGTTGTACTCATTAGAGTCATTAGGCCTGTAACACACTCCTATTTTCATTTTTGCTTTCGCAGTGCTTATGTCACACCAAACTGACTCTACATTGCAGTGTCCATTTATGTCAACCGAATGCACCACCTTAGATTTTTTTTCTTAATTAACAGCATAACCCTCCTCCCTTCCTATCCTTTTTGTATACAGTGTACTCCCTATATTCCAATTCTACTCTGCTTATATCTGTGTGATGCCACATCTCTGTTATCCCAACAATATCCGCCTTTGATGTCTTGACCAGCACTTCAAATTCATCAAATTTATTTACTATACTTCCAGCATTGGTGTACATGCCAGTATACATACACTTTCCTTAGTTACCTTTACACAGCCCATTTATTTATTTGTTTTATGATGACTCCTGCGAGTCCCTGAAATCTCCCCCCCCCCTCCAGGCCACTGCCCTTGCTAATAGAAGCAGTGCAAGAATCACTTTCATCTCTGCCTGCGGTTACTTTTAACATTTTAGTATGTGAATCTTCCCCCACACACACACACAGGTGCCTGCATAGCCAAGTGGGCAGAAGCAGCAGTGCATAGCACACGCTTCCTGATTAGACCGGGGTTTGAGTCCATGTCCACCAAATACAGAGGATGCAGGAGGTTAGGGAATGACCATCGCATATCCCCAGCCCAGATAGAGGGTGAGGGTTGGCGTCAGGAAAGGCATCCGGCTGTAAAAATTTCATGCCAGGACAGTAAAAACGCTGACCTCACATAAATAATGGGAAAAAGGCAAGGACAAAAAAAAAAAAAGTATGTGAATCCCCCAAAGCTAGCAGTTTTAACTTAATTCCTAAATTTTTTCTAATTGGTCAATAATTGACAGAGATTTCTGGAATTTTAAATGGATAAATCAAAATGTTTTCAGAAACATCTATTAGAAATTTCAGGTGTGTGTGAAGGAGTAGATAAAGAGCACAAATTACTAAAACATTTTCTGGGATCGAATTAATCCTCTTCTTCTAATTCCAGGTTAAGGGAAAGTTACTACTGTGGATAAGAGGATGGTTGACTGTAAGAATACGAAGAGTGGTTATTACTGGAGACCCTTTGGGTTCAGTGCTGGGCCCATTGTTTTCTGTACTTATCAGTGACATCAGGGTTAATGTCTCAGTTTGTAGTTGCTACAGTGGTTGGCAGTTTGGTTAATGACAATCAGGGTTTGCTACTGCATCAAGGTCTAGACAAATTAGGCAGATGGACTGAGATGATTTAGGGCAGAAAGCCACCAACTACAAATAATGTAAGCTATCACATTGATAGTGCAATTGCATCATTACTACATAGTGCATTTTTAAGACAAACTGACCGCTCAAACTGTGGCTGGTGGTATCCAACCAAGAATAAGTAACGGCTGACTGCTCTAATAGCGAAGTGTTTTCGTCCTCTCTAAGGCTTAGGCTGTTCTGGAGTAATAATAATAAAAAAAAAAAGATGTGGCACTTGAAATTTGATATTGATAAATGCAAGTTACTTCATATTGTAGTAGTAATCCAAGATTAATATACCAACTGTGTGTTACTGCACTCTTGGCAGTGGGGAATGAAAAAGAATTTGGAGGTAATTGTGAGGTTAGTATGAAGTTCTCTGGTCAGTGCAGACATATCCAAGACAGCTCATGGGATTTTGTTAATGATATAGTAGAATTTTGCTAGCAGTGATAAAGAGGTGATTATCCCATTGTATAAGGCAATAAATAGTTAGGCCACATCTTGAGTATTGCGTATGGGTGAGGCCTTGTTTTAAGAAGGATGTGGATCTGTTGGAATGGCCACAGAGAAGGGCAATGAGTTAGTGACAGCAACAAAAGAGGTTCTATTCGTGGGAAAGGCTTAGTTCTGCATAAGCTCAAATTGAGGAGGGAATGGTTGCAGCATATGTGTGTGTGCAAAATTACTTTGAGTGCAGGTGTTTATTGTTAGAACAAACTTCTGTATGGTGTGTTTGAGGTCAGTAGATTGAATAAATTCTTAGAATTACACAAACCGTTACAGTAAATGCACAAGTGATATAGGAAGTGTTGATCATTGTCATCATGTAGATGCAAAATGAGTATTTTGCTTCTACATTCACACATGAGGAATTATTAAGGTTTAAAAATGGCAGAAGGTTATCAAATTGTAGCAGGATACTTAATGGTTTTGTAATAACTGAGAGCAAAGTGGAGGAGAAATTGTTGAAGTTAAACATAAGAAAAGCACCTGGGGTGGATGGGATCTATCCAGTTATATTAAAGGAGGCGGCAAAGCAACTAGGCAAACCCTTAGCCATAATTATGAGAGCATCCTTGGACTCAGGGGAGGTCCCACGGACTGGAGATGTGCAAATGTATCCCCAATTCACAAAGGGGGATCGAAGGGTGACGCGAGTAATTACAGACCAGTTAGTTTAACTTCTGTTCCGGATAAAATAATGGAGTCACTGGTTAAAGATGCATTGCAGGATCATCTAGACAAGACTGCAGCAATAATTCAGACACAGCATGGGTTTGTTAAGGGAAAGTCTTGTCTGACAAATTTGATAGGATATTATGATGTGGTTACAAAGGAACTGGATGCAAAAAATAATTTTGATATCATATATTTGGATTTCAGGAAAGCTTTTGACACTGTTGCGCATTGAAGACTATTGTACAAATTGGAGCAGAATGGTATTAAGGGTAAGTTGCTACAATGGATAAAAGGATGGTTAAGTGGGAGAAGACAGAGGGTGGTAATCAATTGGTGCTGCTTTTTGTGGACTAATGTTATTAGTGGAGTTCCACAGGGTTCAGTGTTAGGTCTACTGTTGTTTTGTATATTTATCAATGATATTGATGAAGGTATATCAGGCTTAATGTCAAAGTTTGCAGATGATACAAAGGTTGGCAGGATTGTTAATGACAGTAATGGCAGTGTGCTACTGCAACAGGATCTAGATAATTTGGGCAGATGGGCTAAGAAGTGGCAACTGAAGTTTTAACCTTGACAAATGCAAAGTACTACATATGGGTAGAAGTAAGCCCAGAGAAACGTACCAACTGTGTGGTACTACACTTAAAGTGGTAGAAAATGAAAAAGATCTGGGAGTAATTGTGCAGGCAGATATGAAGTTTTCTGAACAATGCAGACAGGCTGCCAGGGCAGGTCATGGGGTTTTGTCAATGATATATAGGAATTTTGCTAGCAGGGAAAAGGAGGTGATTATCTCTCTGTATAAAGCAATGGTCAGGCCACGCCTTGAGTACTGCGTACAGGTCTAGAGGCCTCATTTTAGGAAGGATGTAGATTTACTTGAGCGTGTATAGAGAAGGGCAACAAGATTGGTGAGGGGAATGAACGAATCCTCTTACCAAGAGAGGCTTAAGTTCTGCAAATTGCAGTGGCTGGAGACTAACCACCTACGCGGTGATCTGATTGAAGTATGTAAGGCCTTGAATGGGTTGAGCACGCTGAATTCTGATGGGATCCTTCCACTTGTTCAGATTATCAACCTACGGGGACATAAGTTCAAATTAAGAAAGGACAGATGTAGAATAGATGTGCGGAAATTTGCCTTTAGCCGGCGGGTGGTTAATTGCTGGAACAAACTTCCATCTGTCGTTGTGGAAGTTGATAAGTTGAATAAATTTAAGGAGGAACTGGACAGTCATTTGGAGGGAATGGTGTGACTTTTTTTTTTTTTTTTGGTTGATGCTGCATAAGCTCATACACATGCTTTCTTGCATCACATGCAACTAGTACCACCTTTTGTTGGCATTAGAACAGATGCAAGTGTGCTATCATGGACTTATGCACACTCACCATTAACTGGAATAAAACAACTGTTCTTTTAATAGTCAGTTAAACTTTATCATTCTTAATAATACTGATTTAATTAGAACTAAATTAATTATTTTAGCTACAACATTATTATTATTATGATTGGATAATTACTACACAGTTGAATTTTTTAGTCAAACTAAAAAAAAAAAAATTAAGCAGCATTATTATATTTCAATTTTTGAGACCCTTTACAATGAGTTAATTTCCTCTTATACTTCAAATAAATAACACATCACTATTAGAGCAGTCAGCTGTTACTTATTCTTAGTTGGATACCACCAGCCACAATTGTGTGATCAGTTTGTCTTAAAAAAATGCAACAATGTAGTAATGATGTTATTGCACTAACAATGTGGTAGTTGGTGGCTTTCTGCCCTAAAATTTTATCTTATTAAATAAAATTTTTGGGAAAAATCCTTTTATTGTGAAGCTAGCACATTTATACATTATTAAAAATATGAATGCATTTCCTTTTTTTTTTTTTTTATCATTATTTTTATTACTATTGTGAGATTGAGAATGAATGGCCAGCATTATTAATGTTGAAAAAGAACTGCATACAGAAACATTCATTACAGTTATATTAACCTCTAGAATATATGATGTTACAGACAGTGCATAATTTGTGTTATAGCCTTACAGCTGCCTTTAGGTAAATATCAAATTTTTACCTAATGTACTAATCCTTCATTTTTATAATTGAAGGCTACTGAAAAAGCAAAACATTTTTTTTTTTTTTAAACTAGCATTTCTACATATTTCCAATCAGATATTATCTACATATCATAATAATCAGATGTTATGGAAAATTTTTCCTATTCTTCAGTTACTACAAACAAAAGAAATAAATGAAAACTAAAGTTAAATTATTATTATTATTATATGTGGATTACATGTCTTTATAAAGAAACCTTAATTTATTCAAAGTATGGAAAATGTAAATAATATTAATCACGCCCAGAGAATGCAAATAACCTCATTCACATTTTCAGAAATAGTCTTATTGAAAATTAAAATAAGTTTGAATGCTTTAGCCATAATTGCTCTAACAGCCAGCATCGCATCCCCTTGTCCTAACAGTTGTACTCCATTGATTATAGTGATTTCTCAAAGAATTGCCCAAAAATTAAAAGGCATATGGCTAATACTACCAATCACTTTGAATCAGAAAATTTTAACTGATAATTAATTTTCATTATCCTTTTGGGTATGAGGGCTGTTTAAGAGTTAGTCAGCCATGAAGAGTTAGTCAGCCTCGGATGTGAACTGCCTGATTTGACTGTTCCTTAAAACAACCTTTACCTACATTGTTTTTATTAGACATATCCTCGCTGTTGGAATTGATATTCGGGTGACACTCAAGTCAAGTGGACCCAATTTCTCTGCATGCACCTTCACGATGGTGGGGCTGTTAGTAATCCTAGGTATACTACCTATAATCCTAGGTATAACCCCCATGCAAAAGCACACTGGGCGATCACCCAGGTGTGAACCAATGTAAGCAGGGGTTGAGGTGTGGCACCCACACTGCATGGAGGAATGCCGCCCCTCTGTGTTACCAGGCAATACTAGGTGATAGATGACTCTCATCAACCGGTGCAATAGTTAGTACACTGGAGCAAACCTATTGGTAACTCTTTAGAAAGCTTCCAGATCAGATAATGTATAATCTTGCTACCCCTACTCTGCCAGATCGTGACTAGGGGAAGATCTGGATATATTCTTCCCATATGTACGCCATATCCAAAAATTTCATTACTTTATATAGAAGCCCCCCACGTTTTCTTACTGTTGAATACACCATGAATTGTCAAACTAATAGAGTTAGCTTATTTGCGAAAAGATCTAAACCTCCCAAACACTTCCTAGTTCATTTCACAATTATACGTGGTCTCAATCTCTTATCTCAACGATGCCCATTTCCACTTGCAGTCTGTCCAACCCCGTGTACTTTTTCTGACAGAATCTCAGTTATTGGTTGATTCAACTACTGCTCATCTCAGTTGCCCAAATTATTCACTGTATGATTCCTTTCGCCTCAAAGGTGGTACTTGTGCATATGTCTGTTCCGATATTCCATGTCAGAGACTTGGTAATTTGGAATCTACTCTTTTTGATCTTCTCTGGCTTAAAATCTCTCTACCTCATTGTGTCAGGTTCATCTGTTGTCTCTACTGTTCTCCAACTCCACTAATCACTTGGAGCTCTTTCACTTCCTCTCTTTGCAACTTGACTTTCTCCAGTCCAACTTTCCTAACAGTGAGGTAATTTTCCTTGGTGATTTTAATGTTCACAACTTCAGCTGGATTCTGTTTTCTAGTCACACCGACCCAGCTGGTCGAGAAGCTGAGGCTTTTGCAATTACCAATGACCTTGGACAGATTGTTCATTTTCCTACAAGAATATCAGACAATCCTAACCATCTAAACCCTTCTGAGTACATGGTCGAAGTGAGTGGTTCTTTAGGCACCTCAGATAGTTTAGCATTAGCAAGGGCAAATGATGCAAGAAAGCAAGCTTATATGGTATCAACCAAAAAAAAACAAAAAAAAAAACACAGACCATTCTCATTTCACTCATCCACTTGCTCCAAATGTTTGTCCAGTTCTGCCTTCACTCTGTTTAAGCTATCAACTTCCACAACGACAGATGGAAGTTTGTTCCAGCAATTAACCACCAGCTGGCTAAAGGCAAACTTCTGCACATCTATCCTACAACTGTCTTTCCTGAATTTGAATTTATACCCTCTCAGGCAATTATTCTGAGAAAAAGGAAGAATCCCATCAGCATTGGGCATGCTCAAACCATTCAAGGCTTTATACACCTCAATCAGATCACCCTGGAGGTGCCTAGTCTCCAGACTGCAATTTGCAAAACTTAAGCCTTTCTTCGTAAGAGCAACTCTTTGTTCCATTCACTAATCTTGTTGCCCTTCTCTGTACTCATTCCAACAGCTCTATATCCTTCTTAAAATGAGGCCTCCAGACCTGTATACAGTACTGAAGATGTGGCCTGACCATTGCCTTATAATTGGTGATAATCACCTCCTTATCCCTGCTAGAAAAATTGCTGTATATCATTGATAAGACACCATGAGCTACTGTTGTAGCCCGTCTGCACTCCACAGAAAACTTCATATCTGCCTGCACAATTACCCCCAGGTCCTTTTCACTCTCTACCACTGTCAGTGTAGTACCACACAGTTGATACTTTACTCTGGGGTTACTGCTTCCCATATGCAGTACTTTATATATGTCAATGTTAAACTTCATTTGCCACCTCTCAGCCCCTCTGCTCAACTTTTCTAGATCCTGTTGCAGTAGCGTCCTGCCATTAGTGTCATTAACAACCCAACAAAGTTCATATCATCTGCAAACTTGGACATTAAGCCTGATATATCATCATCAATATCATTGATGAATACAGAAAACAACAATGCACCCTACACCGAACTCTGGGGGACTCCACTAATAACATTAGTCCACGAAGAGCATTGTCCATTGATTACCACTCTCTGTCTTCTCTCACTCAACCATCCCTTTATCCATAGCAGCAATTTGCCTCCAATGCCACACTGCTTCCATCTGCAGCAGTATCAAAAGCCTTTCTAAGATCCAAATATATGATATCAAAATTGTTCTTTGCATCCTGTTCCTTTGTGACTACATCATAGTATCCAATCAAATTGGTCAGACAAGACTTCCTCTTAACAAACCAGTGCTGTGTCCGAGCTATAACCGAAGTCTTGTCTAGATGATCCTGCAATGCTTCTTAGCATTAGCATTAGTAGAGGCATTTGATGCAAGAAAGCAAGCTTATGTAGCATCAGCCAAAAAAAAAAAAAAAAAAAAACCACTTCCACTTCACCCCTCTGTTCGTTCAAAATACCTGTCCAGCTGAGCCTTAAACTTATTTAGGCTATCAACCTCCGCCACAAGGGATGGAAGTCTGTTCCACCAACCAACCACCCGCTGGCTAAAGGCAAATTTCCGCACGTCTATCCTACATCTGTCTTTCCTCAATTTGAATTTATGCCCTCTCAGGTGATTTTTCTGAGCTAGAGGAAGAATCCCATCAGCATTGAGCATGCTTAAACCATTCAAGGCTTTATACACCTCTATCAGATCACCTCGCTGGTGCCTAGTCTCCAGACACTGTAATTTGCAAAACTTAAGCCTTTCTTCGTAAGAGCACCCCTTTGTTCCATTCACTAATCTTGTTGCCCTTCTCTGTACTCGTTCCAGCAGCTCTACATCCTTCTTGAAATGAGGCCTCCAGACCTGTATACAGTACTGAAGATGTGGCCAAACCATTGCCTTATACAAGGGAATAATCACCTCCTTATCCCTGCTAGAAAAATTCCTATATATCATTGACAAGACACCATGAGCTACTCTTGCAGCTCTTCTGCACTGCTCAGAGAACTTCATATCTGCCTGCACAATTACCCCCAGGTCCTTTTCATTCTCTACCACTGTCAGTGTTGTACCACAGAGTTGATACGTTGCTCTGGGGTTGCTGTTTCCCATGTGTAGTACTTTACATTTGTCAATGTTAAACTTCATTTGCCACCTCTCAGCCCATCTGCTCAACCTTTCCAGATCCTGTTGCAGCAGCATAGTGTCAGTAGTGTCCTTGACAACCCTGCCAACCTTTGTATCGTCTGCAAACTTGGACATTAAGCTTGATATACCATCATCAATATCATTTATAAATACAGAAAACAATAATGGACCCAACACTGAGCCCTGAGGGACTCCACTAATAACATCAGTCCACGATGAGCAGTGTCCATTGATTACCACTCTCTGTCTTCTCCCCCTCAACCACCCCTTTATCCATAGCAGCAATTTGCCTCCAATGTCACACTGCTCCAATTTGTGTAGCAGTCTTCCATGTGCAACAGTATCAAAAGCCTTTCTAAGATCCAAGTATATAATATCAAAGTTATTCCCTGCATCCAGTTCTTTTGTGACTGCATCATAGTATCCAATCAAGTTGGTCAGGCAAGACTTCCCCTTAACAAAACCATGCTGTGTCTGAGCTATAACTGAAGTCTTGTCTAAATGATCCTGCAGTGCTTCTTTAACCAGTGCCTCCATTAATTTTCCTGGAACAGAAGTTAAGCTCACAGGTCTCTAATTACTTGTGTCAGCCTTTGATCCTCCTTTGTGAATTGGGGTCACATTTGCACATTTCCAGTCTATGGGTACCTCCCCTGAGTCCAAGGAAGCTCTCATAATTATGGCTAAGGGTTTGCTTACTTCCTTTGCTGCCTCCTTTAATATAACTGGATAGATCCCATCCACCCCGGGTGCCTTTCTTGTGTTTATCTTCAACAGTTTCTCCTCCACTTTACTCCCAGTTATTTCAAGATTCTGTAGCTTACTGCTAGAGTTGAATACACCTCTGGCATTCCCCTCGCTGAATACCTCCTCATGTGTGAATGTCGATGCAAAATATTCATTTAGTTTGTTAGCTACCTGAGCAGGATCATCAACAGTTGACCCATCAATATCAAGTGGACTAATCTGATTCATCCCCTTCCTTCTAGAGTTTACATAAGTAAAGAACTCTTTGCTGTTTTTCTTTGCATCCCTTGCCAAGGATTTCTCGTAATCTGCCTTCGCCTGCCTAACCTCCTTTGTAACTTGGTTGCATATCAACTTGTATCTATCATAGGCTTCTGTGTCATGTGTTAATTTGTATGTATCCCATGCATTTTTCTTCTCTGCCATATGCCTCATTAGTTCATCTGACATCCATTTTGGCCTAAACCTTGAACAATATTTCTTAGTTGGTATGTAAAGCCTAGTAGCTTCCAAGATAAGTTCTTTGAATGCTTCCCATTTTGAATTTGCTGTTGGTAACATCATCAGTTGGTCCCACTGTATTGAATTTAAATACTGTCTCAGTCCATCGTAGTCGCCTTTACGGAAGCAATAACCCTTCCCTTTACCCCTAATGGTAGTTACCTCTTTGAGTAAATCCCACTTCAGCACACTGTGATCACTGCCACCTAGTGGTTCGTTTATCTGCAGATTCTTAATGCATGAAGAATCACTACTGATAATCAAATCAAGAGTATTACTCCCTCTAGTTGCCTCCCGAACATGCTGATGTAGAAAACAATCATCCAATAAATCCACAAATGCCCTGCTAGTGTGTGAGTAACCAGCCCCCAAAATCCAGTCAATATCTGGGAAATTAAAATCTCCCATTATAAGACACTCTGATTTACTGGCCCACTCTATTTCCCTGTACAGTTCCTTATTATACTCATCAGAGTCATTAGGCCTATAGCACACTCCTACTCTCAATTTTGATCTCCCAATGTTTATGTCACACCAAACTGACTCCACACTGCACTGTCCAGCGATGTCGACTGGCTTCACTTCCTTGGTTTTTATGTGTTTCTTAACTAATAGCATAACCCCTCCCCCCTTCCTATCCTGTCTATCCTTTCTGTAGACGTTGTACTCCCCAAATTGCAGTTCTGCATCCCTTATATCTGTGTGACACCACGTCTCTGATATCCCAACAATATCTGCCTTCGATGTTTTGAGCAATACCTCAAATTCATCAAATTTATTTACTAAACTCCTAGCATTGGTGTACACGCAAGTATACCTGCACCTGTTTCTATTCTTAGCTACCCTAACACAACCCATGTGTTTACTTGTACCGCAATGGCTCCCAGCAGTCTCTGAAATACCATGCATCTTGTTTTTCAGGCTTCTGTTCATTCTAATAGAAGCAATGCAAGAATCTCTTTCCCCTCTGCCAGTGGCTACTGTCAATCTATTGGTCTTTGTCTCCCCCCAAGCTAGCAGTTTTCCGACCCACCTAACACTGCCTCGATAGAATCAGTGCCTCCATTAATTTCCATGGAACAGATGTTAAACTGACAGGTCTGTAATTACCTGTGTCTCCCCTTGATCCTCCTTTGTGGATTGGGGTCACATTTGTACATTTCCCGTCCAGCCTGAGAAAAATTGAGCCTTGAGCCTTCCACAATCTCTCCAGGGCCGAATTGATCGACAAGGCTCTGACCATATACTCCCTCCTGTCGTGTCTGGCCAGAATTACAGACACTTTTAAATTCAACCCTAATGCATGGCTGTTTTTCCACATTGATCGGTACTTGTTAAGTAATTCTGCTGGTCTCCTACTCTTAATATCATTAGTGCCAACATGTACAACAATATCACCCTTTGTGCCCTTAAAAGATGATATCTGCTCTACAGCGCATCAACCTTTGCCTCTGGCAGACTTACCAAGATCACAATTTGGTGATTGTGTCTTCTGCAATGGAGCCTTTATCTCATGGCTATTCCCAATCTCGTGTTGTTTGGCATTACAAGGATGCAAAATGGGATGACCTGCTAGATATATTTTCTTCTTTTCCTTGGTCAGATTACTGTTTGAAAATTTCTTATAGCAATGGGATCCTTTATTCCCCACTCCACTTTAAAATCTCATCCTTTTTTTAAACCTTGGGTTTCCAATAAATGCCCTAAGGCTGTTCAAGAGAAGAATGTTGCATATCGTAATTGGCTTGTTTCCAACTCTTTGTTTCATTTTCTACCTATACCAAACTCGCAACAATTTTAAAGCAGTTATTAATCAGTCCAAACTAGATTTTGAACAGGCTAAGAGTAGAAAACTTGCTTCTTGCCCTATTGGAAGCCGAGCATTAGGGTCTCTTGTCAAAGCTATTGGCCAGAACTTTCTCCCATCTCTGCTCCCACCTCTGTCAAAACCAGATGGTTCTGTTCTCACTTCAGCCAAGGATAAAGCTCACCTGCTAGCATCCCATTTTCTTCCAACCCATGTATTAATGATCTTGGTAAAACATCTCCCACCATTCCCAACATGCTCTATTCAATGCCTTCTGTGGTCTTCCATCAGAAGGATTTTGACCAATCTTGAAGCTAAGAAAGCTCCAGGTTCTGATGGTATTTCTCCACTTGTTCTCAAAACCTGTGCTCCTGAACTTACTCCTGTTCTTTGCCACTGTTTTCACTTATTCTTTCTGCTTTGAAATTTGTTCGTATCCAGCTATTTCCTAAAAAGGGTTACAAATCTCTCCCATCCAATTATCGTCCAATTGCAATTACTTCTACTTTCTGAAGTAATGGAGAAATCAATTAACTGCCAACTCTTAAACTACCTACTTTCTGTCTGATCAACAATCGACAGTATGGATTCCGTCAGTGTCGATCCTCTGGTGATATTCTGGCATATGTTACCCATTTATGGACAAAATCAACAATCAATATGTTACCCATTTATGGACAAGTTTGGTGAAACACAAGCAGTTGTTCTTGACATCTGAAAGGCTTTCGATCGTGTTTGGCATAAAGGACTTCTAACTGAGGTTCTGTCTTTTGGTTTGCTAACTGTTCTTTGTAATTGGTTATCCAGTTTTCCTCTTTGATCGCTCACTGATGGTGATGGTAGATGGCTCTCTGTCTTCTAATTTCTCCACTAATGTTGGTGTCTCCCAAGGTTCACTTCTTTACCCCACTCTTTTCTTCTTCTGTTCTGTTCAATCAGCTCCACTTCTCAGATATCCGCTACCAATTCCTTAAACGTCGATCTCCAGGTAATGCTTCAGTGGGGCAATGACAACTTAGTTCATTTCAATCCTTCTGAAACTCAGTCTTGTCTTATATCTCGCAAAAAAAGGATCCTTCTGCTCCTATGCTTATCTTTGGTGTCACTCTGATTTCTAGGCAAGTTGATATCTCTTTTCGGGATTACCCTGACTTCTAATCTCTCTTGGTGCAAGCACATTACAAATATTGCTTCCTCTGCATCTAAAAAACTTGGTGTTCTCTTTCTCTCTTGACATTACTTTTCTTCCAAACAGCTGTTCACTCTGTACAAATTGCAAATACGCCCTAACATGGAATATTTTTCCCACATCTGGGATGGTGTGCCCAAAACCTCTCTCAGGTTTGTAGATTCCATTCAGAAGAGGGCAGTTAGGTTAATTAATGACTCATCTCTAACAGAGTCTCTCCACTCGCTGTCTCATAGATGCACTGTTTCTGCTGCATGCATTTTCTATAGATACTTTCATGGGCACTCTTCTTCTGAATTGGCTTCTATAATTCCCGCTCTCTCTTTCAAAACACTCCGAACAGGTGCCGCCACCAATCGACATCCATTTACTCTCCAACTTCAAACTCACAGAACCAACTATTCGTCTTCCTCGTTTATTCATTCAACCGCTGTTTTCTGGAACAGCCTTGCTTCATATGTATTTCCTGAAAATTACAGTCTACAGAAGTTCAAGTCTAATGTGAACAAATATCTTCTTTCGTCTTCTTTATCTTCTTTACCTCCGACCCAAGCATGGTACTAATATGGTCGAATACCTCAGGGTTTTCATAAAAAAAAAAAAAAAAAAAAAAAAACAAGATAATATAAAATTTCTACAATATATATATATAGTGTAAATTAAGTTACGTGTTTAAGTAAAGAGGCGCCTCCGTAGCCAGGTGGGAAGGAGCAGCAGTGCGCAGCACACGCTTCTTGATTAAACCTGGGTTTGAGCCCGTCACCACCAAATACGGAGGATGCGGAAAGGTCTGGGAATGACCACCGCATATCCCAGAGCAATATGGCCTTAGTTGCTAATGCTCCTAAAAACCAAATCACAAACAAAACACGCAAGTTTAAGTAAAGATGTGTCAGAAGAGTGGATAAGCGCCTGTGAACAAGAAATACAATAAAAACAAATAGTTAAATAAAGAGAACAAAAAGTGGGGACTAAATTAAAAGAAAGAGTTTTGTGAAGGGATTACTTACCTAAACTTTTGAATATCTTAAATAATGCCAATACAGCATAATTTCAGACCAGTTATGAACAAATTTAGACCCGGAGTCAGTCACCTGAAAACACTGAAGCTAAAATTAACGTGGAATTTCATGGCATTGATACTGTAAATCCACATCACAATGACGAATAAATGAAACAACTAAAATTTAAAAACAATATGTCCATTGAATCCTATATCATTAGAAGGCATAACAACAGTCTTAAAATCACTGCATTTGATATCACACAGATTAATGCATTGGTCAGACTGGCAGAAAACTACCAGCTCGCTGAAACAATAGGTCTGCACAACGGTGTTCTTATGCAGTGAAAAATGAAACCAAGGTAGTTAAGCACCTGACAGTGCAAACATGCCTAAGCTATCTTGAGCATTGTGTGAAGCCAACCTGTTAACTATAAAATGAAATTTAAACAAGGACATAAAATAAAATCAACCAGTCTATAGATGGCAGTGTGAACTGCAATTAGCAATTACACTCACTACAACCATCTTAAATAAATGAAAATTGATTAGTCCGGAAAAATAACAAGAATAAAGCAAAAAAAAGAGAGAAATATATGGGTTGTTTCAAAAGTGATGGTCAATAATTTAAAGGTGAACTGTACAGCCTACAATATGCAAAAAAAGTCAAGTAAATATGGGTTCTTAAGTGAATCGTTTTCAAGATATTGCACATTTCTAGTTTGGATCCACCACTGACAAGGTGAACTGTACAGAGTTGGGATCCTCCACTGACTTTTTTGTTTAGATTAGGTTATGCTCATTCTCTCCAATTCCTCTCTCTCAATGCCCTGAGACATAGCAGGCATACCAATACTTGTCAAAGGATAGTCAACATGGAAAGAGGTTACAGCAATGAAGAGTATGTGGACATGCACCTCATGTATGATAAAGCCAACATCAGTTTTCGAGACAGCACTTTTGTACCAAGAAGCATTTACCCACCGAAGGCAGCCCAACAGATGCATATTCTTCAGGGTACATCAATGCCTTAAAGTACTTGGACACTTCGCACATGGAGTACGAGCAGGTAGGCCCAGAAGCATAACAGCTGATGTTGAGGGAAGGCTGTTAGAAAGAACATCCTGTAACATCTGGGAAATCCTGTGGTGTTGAAACCAAAAATTAAAAATGTATTATCTTATGTTTAATAAAACGACCCTTATTAATTCGCAAAGGATTCGCAGCTTTTTGCTAAACTGGTGCTCCCATAGTCAGTGGTGAATCTTAACAGAAAATGTGCATTAACTCGAAAACGGTTCATTTGCAGCCCGAAGTTCACTGGGACTTTTTTGCTTATTTTATTTTGTACTTTTCACCTTAAAATTATTGACCATTTTTGAAACACCCAGTATATAGACTGGTTGATTTTATTTTTTGATCTTATTTATATTTTGTTTTTCAGTTAGCAGTTTGGCATCACACCATGAAGGTTCTTAAGCTATCTTGGTTCTATTTTGGTTTTATGTTTCACTGCGTAAATCCTACTATTTTGCAAATCTATTAACCAACTGACAGAACAATACCAGCGGTGGGCTGGTATTGTTCTGTCAGTTGCCAACCAATGCATTGAAGAAATAGTCCAAGAACTACATGACCAGAAAGTAACAAAAGCCAGAAAAATTAGATTCGTGAAGATTTAATCTAGTTCCAACAGTTAATATCATATTAACTTTTAATACTCCGAATATATCAACTTCAGAAAAAGCCAGTTACTTAAAATGTTGCGTCCAACTCTACATTGCAAATCCTATAAGATGTTATAAATGTAAGTAATATGACTTGTGAAATTCAAGGGAAAAAATGCAGAAATTTAAGATCGAAAACAATGTAGCATACACATGCCAAGAGGTGAGAAAGCCAGTTAAACTAACTTTACCAAAGGTTACTTATGCTTTAACTACTCAAAATCACAAATATAGAGATTCAGAAGGAGTGACATTCTCCTTGGACTCATCAGTTACAGAATGTGCAGGTATAATGGTAAATTCCAATTTTAGCTGTAAAGCTGAGCACTGGTGTTTCCTGAGATGTAGTGTGGGGGAAAATATTCATTTGCTTCTATATAAAGGCTTTCTGCAGGAGATGTTCAAAAAGCTTCTATTTGAATGAGCAGCAGCCTGGAAAGCAAGGTAATGGAGATTTCCAGGACTGTTGGGAGTCATAGTGGAACAAGTAAATACATGGGCTGTGTTAGGGTAACCAAGAGTAGAAACAGGTGCATGTATACCAATGCTTGGAGTATAGTTAATAAATTGGTGAGTATGGGCTTGGCACACCCAGGGTCCTGAGCTAGATATCATCATTCTTCCCTTTCTTGGTGATTCCTTTCTACTTCTCTCTCTCTCAGGATAATAGGGAAATTTTTTTTGGCTGGTGCAACATAAGCCTCAGGCTTCCTTGCACCATATGGCTAATAATAATAATAATAATAAAATAATAAGTGCTAGTCGAGACATCAAAGGCAGATATTGTTGGGATATCAGAGATGTGGTGTCACACAGATATAAGGAATGCAGAAATGGAATTTGGGGAGTACAATTGTACAGGATAGGAAGGGAGGAGGGGTTATGCTGTTAGTTAAGAAACACACAAAATCTAAAGTGCATTCAATTGATGTTGGTGGACAATGCACTATCCAGTCTTTTTGGTGTGAAATAAGCACTGGGAAAAGGAAAAAAATAAGAGTAGACTTGGATATATGCCTAATGAAGCTGATGAGTATAACGAGCAATTTTGCAGAGAAATAGAGTGGGCACGTAAATCAGAATGTCTTATAATGGGGTTTAACTTTCCAGATATTGGCTGGAGCTTGTGGGTTGGTCACTCACACACTAGCAAGACTTTTGTGGATTTATTGGATGACTGTTTTCTACAGCAACATGTTCGAGAGGCGACCAGAAGGAGTAATACGCTTGATTTCATTATCAGCAGTGGTTATTCCTGCATTAAGCATTTGCAGATAAAAGAACCACTGGGTGACAGTGATCACAATATACTGATGTGGGAATTACTTAAAGATGTAACTACTATCAAGGCTAAAGGGAAGGGCTGTTGCTTTCGTAAATGTGACTACAAAGGTCTCAGACAGTTTTTAAATTCCCTACAGTGGGATCAACTGATTCTGTTACCAACGTTTAATTCTAAATGGAAAGCCTTTGGGACTTAATTTTGGAGGCTACTAGGCTTTTCATTCTAACTAAGAATTACTGTTCAAGGTTTAAGGTTTAATGGATGTCAGATGACATAATGATGCTCGGGGCAGAGAAGAAATGTATGGGATGCATATGAAGTGACAGAGTGACAAACTGAATGAGTATTTTGCATCTACATTCACACATGAGGAGTTATTCAATGAGGGGTGTGCCAGAAGTTTATCAAACACTAAGAGGGAGCTAAGTGACCTTGTAATAACTGAGAGCAAAGTGGGGGAGAAATTGTTGAAGTTAAACATAAGGAAGGCACCTGGGGTGGATGGGATCTATCCAGTTATATTAAAGGAGGCAGCAAAGGAAGTAGATGTGAGCCCCTCTGGTATGGGCTTGGCACACCCAGGGTCCTGAGCTGGATATCATAATTCTTCTCTTTCTTGGTGATTCCCTTCTAATCTCTCTCTCTCTCTCTCTCTCAGGGTAACTTGGGAATTTTTTTTTTTTCCTTTGGCTTCTACAACATAAACCTTAGGCTTCCTTGCACCATGTAGCTAATAATAATAATAATAATTATGGGAGGTCCCCATGGACTGGAGGTGTGAAAATGTATCACCAATTCACAAAGGGGGTTGAAAAGGTGACCCAAGTAACTATAGTCCTGTTGGTTTAACTTGTGTTCCAGGGAAAATAATGGAATCAATGGTTAAAGAAGCATTGCAGGATCATCTAGACAAGAATGCACTAATATTTAAGACACAGCATGGGTTTGTGAAAGGTAGGTCTTGTCTGACAAATTTGATTGGCTACTATGATGTGGTCACAAAGGAACTGAATGCCAAAAATAATTTTTATATCATATACAGGTCGACCATCACTAATCTGGCAGCATTGGGACCTGTGGGGTACCGCCGCATTGGTGAGTTTGCTGGATCATCTGTGGTTATTTTAGCGCACACATTTTACCCAGCAGCTAACCACCTCCTTGTACCTTTAACACGTTGACTACCAAGCTAGTTTAAAAAAAAATTCCCCGGGGGCCAAAAAATATTTATGAAATAATTTAATTAATAATTCTAAAATAAATATTGTAATGTCACTGTTGTCATTTTTTCGCCTAAAATATATGTATTTTAAAAAAAGTATTTTTCTTATGTCGCATATATATGGTCACATTTGATGGTTACTTTATTTCTTGAGAAGCCGTTTCGGCCACATACATATGAAGGTCATTTGTGATTAGTTTTTTGCACATACGGGGAGCGCTGCAATAAAACTAATTACGATAAAATAAACTCTCAAACATCGCAATAAGTTTGTCAATATTATGAGAGATTTTGTGAAAATAAATTCGTTAGCACGCTGTATCATATTGTGTTGTGTTTTTCTGCAAGTTTGTATAAGTGTGTTGTAAAAAAAAAAATCTAAAAAGGAAAGGCTAAAAGAAAATTACTAAGATAAGAGGAACTGAGAGAAATTACAGGAATTTACAATTAAGCAGAGTTAAACTTTTGACAGACACACCGCTTTCGAGTTTTTTGAGAAGTTCAACTTTATCTGTAATGGACAATGTACGGCGTTTGCGCTTTACACCATGAGAGGCACTTCCGTTATGTATTGGAACCATGGCTGGGGCTAAATGTGAGCAGGTTATAAAAATAAATGCAGAAAAACAAGTGGGAATGACTTGCCAGTGTTTACGAGTTCACACCAACAGCTGATGCTGCAACCAATGCCACCAAAACAGTAGCGGCAGGTCAGTGCGCTGATCCGGGAAATGTGAAATTATGTCCGAATGAGCAGTGGAACCGGATTAGTGATGGTTGACCTGTAGTTGGATTTCAGGAACGCTTTTGATACTGTTGCACGTGAAAGACTGCTGTACAAATTGCTGTACAAAATTCTAATCCTCTGTTAACAAACTTAACAGAGGATTAGAATTTTTCTTTTGTTAAATAACTTTTATTTTTTATCATTTGTGGTACATAGAAACAATTTTTAAATAAATAGAAACCTCCATTACTACTACTACTTTTTAAGGCATAATTTTAATGCAGGTTTAAGCCTGCATTAAAATTATGTCTTTCAATTCAGTGACTATATAAAAGCAGGATAGCTTTATATTTCAAACAGCCAGTGAAGTTCATAACCTGAACATACAGTAACATCTGGCAAGGGTGGCACACAAGTTAAACATGATATATTTTACTTTTTAGATCAAAAAAATTTGTATTTTCCTTTTTTAATTATCTGAATAATGTTTCTATATTGTGAAAAAAATATATAAAGCTTTTTATTATTAAAACGTTTTGAATATTTAATTTTAAAAAAATATTAGTTTAAAAGTAGTAGGATTATTTAATGATTTTATTTCATCTTTGTGTGACAAAGTCCGCGGGTTGCTCACCCCTGCACTATTCCATACATTTCTTCCAAGCACAAAAACATTTCTGGAAGTCATCTTCTGTAAGTTTTCGCTTTTGTTGAATGTCTACAATGGACTGAAAATTGGGTTCCCTTAAGTACATGTTTCAGTTTAGGGAAGGGGAGGAAAAAGTGGCTAGGGCAAGTAGGGTACATGTTCACACACATGGAATTTTTTTTTTTTTTGTCCAGAAACTGATGAACAGAGTGCATTGTGGGGCTGGAGCATCCACACTTCAGATCTCTTCCTTCGAATTTTTTCATGCAGCCTTGTCACTAATCACTAATTCACTGTATTGAGTTTGATTAACAGTCTGATTGGGATGTATTCAGTCATAATAATTCCTTTAGTATTGAAGAAAACCAAGAAGCATTGTTTATTTTTTGATTTTGATATTCTTGCTTTTTTTTTTTTTTTTTTTTTTTTTTTGGGTCTGGGTGATTGCTTTGTTTTCCATTGCATTGACTGTTTTCAGCTAAAATTTATCTGACTTATTCTTTGTCCATATTGAGTTCTGATGCACCATTCTCGTGCTTAAATGACAATTATTTCTAGTTGTTGTATTATAGCGATGAAAATGTGGACCTTACCTGCTCATCAGTTTTAATGGATGACCTGGTTTTTCATTGTCTTCTACATTCTCTCTTCCTTCTAAAAATGGGGCACCTCTGTAGCCAGGTGGGCAGAAGCAGCAGTGCATAGCACACACATCTTGATTAGACCGGGGTTCTAGCCCATGACCACCAAATACGGAGGATGCGAAAAGGTCAGGGAATGACCACCGCATATCCCCAGAGCAATATGGCCTTAGTTGCTAATGCTCCTAAAAATCAAATAACAACAACAACCTTCTAAAAATGTTTTATGCCATTCAAACTCTTGACATAGTATCTTTTCCATACTCTTGACATAGAATGTGACTTAGCAGATGACCAGGGAAAGGTTCAAGGTCAACTGCTGTGCTTTTGTTTTATACATGGTGCTTGGTGTGTAGTGGCTGCATGCACAGTTTTGCATATAATAGCCACGCCTCATAAGGCTTAAAAACAGTTCTTATGTACATCTTATAATAATGGCGCCTCCATAGCCAGGTGGGCAGCAGCAGCAGTGTGTAGCGCACTCTTCTTGATTAGACCGGGTTTCAAGCCTGTGACCACCAAATACGAAGGATGCTGAATGGTCAGGGAATGACCACGGCATAGCCCCAGAGCAATATGGCCTTAGTTGCTAATGCTCCTAAAAACCAAATAACAACAACATCTTATAATACAACAATTTCATATCTATTTATGGAATTTTAGAACAAAAAAAATTGGACAGTAATATTTTACTGGATTCCAGGGCATTTTGGGATCACAGTGATTGAGGTAGCAGACAAAGTTGTCAGACCTTCAACTACATCAAATGTAACTCATTTTTTACCACACACTGATTATAGAATGATAATATAACGAACTTGTAATGACAAATGGCTTCAAATTAGGCAGGGAAAAAGCCACTAACTTTATCAGATCGAACCACAACTGCAGCAATCTAGTTATAGAACAAATTTGCAGGAAGAGGTGATTTTATCAAATTCACGTATTCGGTCATGCACATCTAACTCGCCTCTAATAATGGGGAGAATCCTTCTCAGTGCATGCATTACAATACACAACTTTCAGTTAAATGCATCCTTGTTGACTGCAGTTACTACAGTAATGCACTCATTACAAATCTGCAATTTCTAACAATTTACAGAAACCATTGAAGTGAAAACATTTGATAGGAAACAATGCAAATCTGACTGACTTGCAACTATTTAAAACAGATCCAGTTACATCATAAATTCTGATTTGTTTTAACTTCTTAAGGTATGTTGCTGCCACAAGATGCAGAAAAATTAGGCTGATCGGCTGTGAAATGGCTATAGAAGTATAACACTGACAAATTTAAGGTTCATTTGGGTAGCAGTAATCTCAGCTCTGTGGTTCTATAATTAGGGTAGTGAAAAATGAAAGAGACCTGGGGTTATTGTGCAGTCAGACATAAAGTTCTCTAGGCAGTACAGACATGCTGCCTGGACAGCTCATGGGATATTGTTAATGATATACAGGAACTTTGCTAGCAAGGAAGAAGGTGATTATCCCATTGCACAAAGTAATGTTTGTGACATCTTGAATATATTCTGTAGACCCCCATCCCTTTTATTAGGAAGGATGTAGATCTGCTGGAATAGGTGCAATGGTAGAACTGCCTGCTAGCAAAAATTTCTGATCAAACCAATTGCAGAAAAATGAATATGTATTAAGGTTAACTAAGAAAATACCATATAGTATATATTGCACATGGGCTGCAATGCTGAGCAAAAATCAAAATTGGCAACTAAAATTGTCAGATTATTTTACAGTTGAATGGGATAAATGCCAGCTTCAGAATCCGGTAAACCAGCATTTTAATTATCTACTTGGGTATTGCACACTTGAAAGAGAATTACTACCAGTTTGCAGGTAGTATTAACTCAAAAAACATATTTTTTTGCAATATGTCACTATTGCAGCCAATGTGCAATATAAAAGGAATGGACAAAGGATTTGCAAATGAATTTAGCAGTGGTAAAGGATGGAAGAG
Organism: Mastigoproctus giganteus; assembly: GCF_048544385.1. Classification (NCBI taxonomy): domain Eukaryota; kingdom Metazoa; phylum Arthropoda; class Arachnida; order Uropygi; family Thelyphonidae; genus Mastigoproctus; species Mastigoproctus giganteus. The sequence goes on from NC_143579.1 coordinate 13,167,983, forward strand.
AGTAAGCAATAGCATTAGTAGAAGCATATGAGGCAAGAAAGCAAGCTTATATTGCATCAGCCAAAAAAAGCCCTCCTCATTTCACCCATCCATTCACTCCAAATGTTTGTCTAGTTCTGCCTTGAACTTATTTAAGTTGTTGACCTCCACTACAGCAGATGGAAGTTTGTTCCAACTATCAACCAACTGCTGGCTAAAGGCAAATTTCCACACATTTGTTCAACAATTGTCTTTCCTCGATGTCAATTTATGTCCCCTCAGATGAGTAAGAGAAAGAATCCCATCAGCATTGAGCTTGCTCAGACCATTCAAGGCCTTATATATCTCAGTTAGATCACCTTGCAGGTACCTAGTATCCAGAAGCTGCAATTTGCAGAATTTAAGCATTTCTTGGTAACAGCAACACATTGTCCCACTCACCAATCTCGTTGCACTTCTCTCTACTCATTCCATCAGTTCTACATCTTTCCTAAAATGAGGCCTGTATACAGTACTCAAGGTGTGGCCTGACTATTGCCACACCTTGTCTCCTTATACAAGGGGAAAATCACCTCCTTATCCCTGCTAGCAAAATTTCTGTATATCAATGACAAGCCACCATGAGCTACTCTTGCAGACTGTCTGCACTGCTCTGAAAACTTCATATCTGACTGCACAATTACCCCCAGGTCCTTTTTATTCTCCACTACATTGGGTGTAGTACCACCCAGTTGATATGTTACTCTGAGGTTACTGCTGCCCATATGCAGTATTTAACATTTATCAATATTAAACTTCAGTTGCCACCTCTCATCCCATCTGCTAAACTTATCCAGATGCTGTTGCAGTAGCGTACTATTATTACTGTCATTAACAGCCCTGCCAACCTTTTTATCTTCTGGAAACTTGCATTTAAGCCTGATATACCTTCATCAGTATCATTAATAAATACAGAAAACAACAATGGACCCAATAGCAAACTCTTAGGGACTCCACTAATCACATTAGTCCACAATGAGGAGTGTTCACTGAATTTTTTTTTTTTTTTTTTTTAATGTAAATCCCACACACAAGAGGCATTAGAACCTATAGTACTTAGTACCATGCTTGGGTTAGAGGTTGAGAAGACGAAAGGAGATATTTGTTGACATTGGACTTGAACTTCTGTAGACTGTAATTTTCAGGAAATACGTATGAAGGAAGGTTGTTCCAGAAAACGGCAGTTGAATGAATAAATGAGGAAGATGAAAAGTTGGTTCTGTGGATTTGCAGTTGGACAGTAAATGGATGTTGGCTTATGGCGGAACGTGTTTGGACTGTTTTGAAAGAGAGAGCGGGAATAATAGAAGCCAATTCAGAAGAACAGTGCCCATGGAAGTATCTGTAGAAGAGGCATGCAGCAGAAACAGTACATCTATGAGACAGCAAGTGGAGAGACTCTGTTAGAGATGAGTCATTAATTAACTTTACTGCCCTCTTCTGAATGGAATCTACAAACCTGAGAGAGGTTTTGGAGGCACCACCCCAGATGTGGGAACAATATTCCATAGCAGGGCGGATGTGCGATTTATACAGAGTGAGCAGCTGTTTGGAAGAAAAGTAACGCCGAGAGCGAAAGAGAAAACCAAGTTTTTTAGATGCAGAGGAAGCATATTTGTAATGTGCTTGTGTCAAGAGAGATTAGAAGTCAGGGTAATCCCCAAAAGAGATATATCATCTTGTCTAGAAATCAGAGTGTCACCAAAGATAAGCAAAGGAGCAGAAGAATCCTTTTTGCGAGATATAAGACAAGACTGAGTTTTAGAATGGTTGAAATCAACTAAGTTGTCTTTGCCCCACTGGAGAATTACCCGAAGATCGGCATTTAAGGAATTGGTAGCAGTTTTCGAGAAGTTGAAGCTGATTGAGCAGGACAAGGTTTCTCAAAATGGAAAGTGGAATGCAATGTGCTGTAATTGGCAAACCTGTGGATAGGATTTCCAGTCAATGGAAGGAGGTCATTAATATACAAGAGGAAAAGAACTGAACCTTGGGGGACACTGGCATTAGTAGAGAAGTTAGAAGACAGAGAGCCATCTACCATCACCCTCAGTGAGCGATCAGAGAGAAAACTGGATAACCAATTACTAAAAACAGTTGGTAAACCATAAGATGGAAGCTTGTTTAGAAGACCTTTATGCCAAACACGATCAAAAGCCTTTGAGTTGTCAAGAGCAACTACTTTTGTTTCACCAAACCTTTCCATTGAATCAGTCCATAAATGGGTAACATAAGCCAGAATATCACCAGTGGATCGACACTGACGGAATCCATACTGGCGATCGTTGATCAGACGGAAGGTAGTAGTAGTAGTAGTAGTGGCATGTGATGCAAGAAAGCAAATGTATGAGCTTATGCAGCATCAGCCAAAAAAAAATAAAAAATCACACCATTCCCTCCAAATACCTGTCCAGTTCCTCCTTAAATTTATTCAACCTATCAACTTCCACAACGACAGATGGAAGTTAGTTCCAGCAATTAACCACCCGCTGGCTAAAGGCAACTTTCCGCACATCTATTCTGGATGTGTCTTTTCTTAATTTGAATTTATGCCCCCCCGTAGGTTCGTAATCTGAACAAGTGGAAGGATCCCATCAGAATTCAGCGTGCTCAACCCATTCAAGGCCTTACATACTTCAATCAGATCACCGCGTAGGTGGTTAGTCTCCAGCCACTGCAATTTGCAGAACTTAAGCCTCTCTTGGTAAGAGGATTCATTCATTCCCCTCACCAATCTTGTTGCCCTTCTCTATACACGCTCAAGTAAATCTACATCCTTCCTAAAATGAGGCCTCTAGACCTGTACGCAGTACTCAAGGCGTGGCCTGACCATTGCTTTATACAGAGAGATAATCACCTCCTTTTCCCTGCTAGCAAAATTCCTATATATCATTGACAAAACCCCATGACCTGCCCTGGCAGCCTGTCTGCATTGTTCAGAAAACTTCATATCTGCCTGCACAATTACTCCCAGATCTTTTTCATTTTCTACCACTTTAAGTGTAGTACCACACAGTTGGTACGTTTCTCTGGGCTTACTTCTACCCATATGTAGTACTTTGCATTTGTCAAGGTTAAACTTCAGTTGCCACTTCTTAGCCCATCTGCCCAAATTATCTAGATCCTGTTGCAGTAGCACACTGCCATTACTGTCATTAACAATCCTGCCAACCTTTGTATCATCTGCAAACTTGGACATTAAGCCTGATATACCTTCATTAATATCATTGATAAATTTACAAAACAACAGTGGATCTAACACCGAACCCTGTGGGATTCCACTAATAACATTAGTCCAAGAAGAGCAGCACCCATTGATTACCACCCTCTGTCTTCTAGCACTCAACCATCCTTTTATCTATTGTAGCAACTTACCCTTAATACCATTCTGCTCCAATTTGTACAAGAGTCTTCCATGCGCAACAGTGTCGAAAGCTTTCCTGAAATCCAAATATATGATATCAAAATTATTTTTCACATCCAGTTCCTTTTTAACCACATCATAATATCCTATCAAATTTGTCAGACAAGACTTTCCCTTAACCAGCCCATGCTGTGTCTGAATTATTGCTGCAGTCTCGTCTAGATGATCCTGCAATGCATCTTTAACCAGCGACTCCATTATTTTACCTTAACAGAAGTTCAACTAACTTGTCTGTAATTACTCCTGCACACTTCGATCCCCCTTTGTGAATTGGGGATACATTTGCACTTCTCCAGTCCGTGGGAACCTCCCCTGAGTCCAAGGATGCTCTCATAATTATAGCTAAGGGTTTGCTTACTTGCTTCGCTGCCTCCTTTAATATAACTGGATAGATCCCATCCACCCCAGGTGCTTTTCTTACGTTTAACTTCAATTTCTCTTCCACTTTGCTCTCAGTTATTACAAAATCATTAAGTATCTTGCTACAATTTGATAACCTTCTGCTATTTTCAAACTTTAATAATTCCTCACGTGTGAATGTAGATGCAAAATACTCAATCAGTTTGCTTGCTACTGAGCAGACTCATCAACAGTCGAACCATCGATGTCAAGTGGACCAATCAGATTCATCCCCTTCCTTTTAGAGTTTATATAAGTAAAGAAATCCTTGCTGTATTTCTTAGCATTTTTTTTCTCCAAGGATTTCTCGTTATCTGCCTTCGCCTGCCGAACCTCCTAGGTTTCTAGGTAGTTTAAGAGTTGGCGGTTAATTGATTTCTCCATTACTTTAGAAAGAGTAGAAGTAATTGCGATGGGACGATAATTGGATGGGAGGGATTTGTCACCCTTTTTAGGAACTGGCTGAATATGAGCAAATTTCCAAGCAGAAGAAAAAACAAGTTTGGAATAAGAAAGCGAAAAGAGGCGTCAAAAAATAGGAGTAAGTTCAGGAGCACAGGTTTTGAGAACAAGTGGAGAAATACCATCGGGACCTGGAGCTTTCTTAGCATCAAAATCTGTCAAAATCTTTCTGGCATCCTTTTGACGGAAGGCCACAGGAGGCATTGAATGGAGCGTGTTGGGAATGGTGTAAGGTGTTTTACCAAGATCATTAATATATGAGTTGGAAGAAAAATGGGATGCTAGGCAGGTCAGCTTTATCCTTGGCTAAAGTGACAACAGAACCATCTGGTTTGGACAGACGTGGGAGCAGAGATGGGCAAAAGTTGCGGCCAATAGCTTTGGCAAGAGACCAGAATGCTCGGCTACCATTAGGGCAAGAAGCAAGTTTTCTACTCTTAGCCTGTTCAATCTCTAGTTTGGACTGATTAATAACTGCTTTACAATTGTTGCGAGCTTTAGTGTAGGCAGAAAATGAAACTGAAGAATTGGAAACATGCCAATTATGATACGCAACATTCTTCTCTTGAACAGCCTTAGCACATTTATGGGAAAACCAAGGTTTAGATAAAGCACGAGATTTTAAAGTGGAGTATGGAATAAAGGATTCCATTCTTACAAAAATAATTTCAATGACAAGATCTGAGCAAACGTTGACATCAGAAGTTTTGAAACAGTAATCCGACCAAGGAAAAGAAGAAAAGAAATCTCTCAGGTCATCCCATTTTGCATTCTTGTAATGCCAAACAACACTAGGTTGGGAATAGTTATGAGATAAAGGCTCCATTGGAGAATAGACAATCACCAAGTTGTGATCTGAAGTACCTAAAGGACCTCTCACTTCGACCGTGTACTTAGAAGGGTTGTTTGTGAGAAAAAGATCAAGCGTGTTGGCTGTATGATTAGGAATGTCCCGTATTCTTGTAGCTAAATGAACAATCTGTGCAAGGTCATTAGTAATTGCAAAAGCCTCAGCATCTCGACCAGTTGGGTCGGTGTGACTAGAAAATGGAAGCCAGCTGGAATTGTGAACATTAAAATCACCAAGGAAAATAACCTCACTGTTACGAAAGTTGGACTGGAGAAAGTCATGTTGCAAAGAGGGGGAGAGGAAGCCAAAGAACTCCAAGTGATTAGTGTAGTTGGGAGAACGGTAGAGACAACAGATGAATTTTACAAATGAGATAGAGAGATTTTAAACAAGAGAAGATCAAAGAGAGACTAGATTCCAAATTGCCAAGTCTCTGACAAGGAATATCAGAATAGACATATGCACAATACCACCTTTGAGGTGAAAGGAATCATACAGCGAATAATTTGGGCATCTGAGAGGAGCAGTAGTTGAGTCAACCGATAACTGGGATTCTGTCAGAAAAATTACATGGGGTTTGGCAGACTGCAAGTGGAAATGGATATCGTTGAGATTAGAACTGAGACCATGTATATTTGTGAAATGAATTAGGAAGTGCTTGGGAGGTTTAGATCTTTTAGCAGATAAGCTTGCTCTATTAGTTAGACAATTTATGGTGTATTCAATAGTAAGTAAAAGTGGGTGGGACATACTGTATGAAGTAATGAAATTTTTGGATATGGCATACACATGGTAAGAATATACCAAGATCCTTGACATAACGTGGCCTCAACAATGCCCTCCGCATACACACTACTCGGACTCCGTCCAGTCACTATCTGGCAGAGTAGAAGTAGCAAGGTTATACACTAGCTGATGCGGAAGCGTGCTAGAGAGTTACCAATAGGTTCGTTCCGGTGTACTAACTAGCGGCCGGCCTGCAAACACTGTTTTAGAGCTGTACCCTCGAAATGTAAGGAATATTGGATCTAGCCACGACGTTCATCATAACCTCAAAAGTCATCAATCTGGCATATCTGAGAGAATGTCTGTGACTGTCTTCTCCTACTCAACTATCCCTTTATCCACTGGCAGCAATTTGCCCCAATGTCATACTGCATGATGGAATAGATAGGGAAGGGTTGACCGGAACTTAGCTGTAGAGACTAAACATGGGTTCCACCACTTCAAGCCTCCAAGAAGCAAAGTGATGGTATTTCACCTGTTGATGAGTCATCTACCACCTAGTACTGCCTGGTAACATAGAGGGGCGGCATTCCTCAATGTGGTGTGGGCGCCATAGCTCGAACCCTGCTTACGTTGGTTGACACCTGGGTGGTCACCCATCATGTACTTGTGCATGGAGGTTATACCCAGGATTACTAACAGTCCCACCATCATGAAGGTGCAAGCAAAGGATTTGGGTCCACCTGAAATTGGGTCCACTTGACTGGAGTGTCACCCGAATATCAGTTCCATCAGCGTTTTAGACCTCCAGGTAGCAAGCGCAGCTTGTCTGGCATATCTGAGAGAATGTCTGTGACCGTCTTCTCCTACTCAACTATCCCTTTATCCACTGGCAGCAATTTGCCCCAATGTCACACTGCTCCAAATTGTACAGCAGTCTTCCACGTGAAACAGTATCAAAATTATTTTTTAGATCCAGTTCCACTGTGACCACATCATAGTAACCAATCAGATTAGTCAGGCAAGATGAACTATAACTGCAGTCTTGTATAGATGATCCTGCATTGCTTTGTTAGCCAGTGCCTCCATTAATTTCCCTGGAACAGAAGTTAAACTAACAGTCTATTTATTCATGTCACCCTCTGATCTCCCTTTGTGAATTAGGGACACATATGCACATCTCCAATCTGTAGGTATCTCCACTGAGTCCAAGGAAGCTTTCATAATTATAGCTAAGTATTTGCTAAGTTCCTTTGCTGCTTCCTTTATTATAACTGGTTAGACCCGATCCACCATAGGAGCCTCCTCCACTTTGCTCTCAGTTATTACAAAATCATTTAGCTCCTTTGCCAGAGTTTGATAAACTTCTGGCATTCACCTTCATGAATAACTCCTCGTATGAATATAGACGTATAATACTCATTCAGTTTGTCAGCTACCTCAGCAGGTGAACCAATCTGATTCATCACCTTTCTTCTAGAGTTTACATAAGTAAAGAAGTCTTTATTTACTTATATACAGAAAGCGGCAGCCCCCAAGGCAGAATGCGCTTGTCCCAAAGGAACTAGTAGTTGTTGATGACTCTATTGTCAGGGAAACGGAAAACATGCTTTGTAAAAAGAATAGGTGGAATGGACCAGGGTATGTCTGCCAGGGGCAAAGGTTGATGACGTTGTAGAGTGGATATCATCTTTTAAGGGCACAAAAGGTGATATAGTTGTACACGTTGGCACTAAAGATATTAAAAGTAGGAGACTGGCGGAATTACTTAACAAATACAGGTCACTGTTGAAAAAAAGCATTAGCATTAGTAGAGGCATATAATGCAAGAAAGCAAGCTTATTCAGCATCAGCCAAAAAAAAAAAACAACCACTACTCCTATTTCACTCCTCCGTTCGTTCGAAATACCTGTCCAGCTGAGCCTCAAATTTGTTTAGGCTGTCAACTTCAACAACAAGTGATGGAAGTCTATTCCACAAACCAACTGCCCGCTGGCTACAGGCAAATTTCCGCACATCTATCCGACATCCGTCATTCCTCAATTTGAATTTATCCCCTCTCAGGTGATTATTCAGAGCAAGAGGAAGAATCCCATCGGCATTGAGCATGCTCAAGCCATTCAAAGCCTTATACACCTCTATCAGATCACCTCGCCGATGCCTAGTCTCCAGACTCTGTAATTTGCAAAACTTAAGCCTTTCTTCGTAAGAGAACCCTTTGTTCCATATACAGTACTCAAGGTGTGGCCTGACCAATGCCTTATACGAGGGAATAATCACATCCCTATCCCTGCTAGAAAAATTCCTGTATATCATTGACAAGACACCATGAGCTACTCTTGCAGCTCGTCTGCACTGCTCAGAGAACTTCATATCTGCCTGCACAATTACCCCCAGGTCCTTTTCATTCTCTACCACTGTCAGCGTAGTACCACAGAGTTGATACGTCGATCTGGGGTTACTGTTTCCCATATGTAGTACTTTACATTTGTCAATGTTAAACTTCATTTGCCACCTCTCAGCCCATCTTCTCAGCCTTTCCAGATCCTGTTGCAGCAGCATAGCATCAGTAGTGTCCTTAACAACCCTGCCAACCTTTGTATCGTCTCAACATTTGGACATTAAGCTTGATATACCATCATCAATATCATTTATAAATACAGAAAACAACAATGGACCCAACACTGAACCCTGAGGAACTCCACTAATAACATTAGTCCACCGTTGAGCAGTGTCCATTGATTACCACTCTCTGTCTTCTGCCACTCAACCATCCCTTTATCCATAGCAGCAATTTGCCTCCAATGCCACACTGCTCCAATTTGTGCAGCAGTCTGTCTTCCATGCGCAACAGTATCAAAAGCCTTTCTAAGATCCAAATATATAATATCAAAGTTATTCCCTGCATCCAGTTCTTTTGTGACTACATCATAGTATCCAATCAAATTGGTCAGACAAGACCTGCCCTTAACAAAACCATGCTGTGTCTGAGCTATAACTCAATTCTAGTCTAGATGTGCTTCTTTAACCAGTGTCTCCATTAATTTTCCTGGAACCGAAGTGAAACTAACAGGTCTATAAATACTTGTGTCAGCCTTTGATCCTCCTTTGTGAATTGGGGTTACATTTGCACATCTCCAGTCTATGGGTACCCCTGAGTCCAAAGAAGCTCTCATAATTATGGCTAGGGGTTTGCTTACTTCCTTTGCTGCCTCCTTTAATATAACTGGATTGATCCCCTCCACTCCGGGTGCCTTCTTTTATGTTTATCCTCAACAATTTCTCCTCCACTTTCCTCTCAGTTATTAGAAAATCATCTAGCTCACTGCCAATGTTTACTTCACCTACGACATTCCCCTTCCTGAATAACTCCTGATGTGTGAATGTAGATGGAAAATACTAGTTTATATTGTTAGCCACCTGAACAGGATCCTCAACTGTTGAACCATCAACATCCAGTGGACCAATCTGATTCATCCCTTTCCTTCTTGAGTTTAAATAGGAACCCTTTTCTGATTTTCTTTGCATCCTTTGTCAAGGATTTCTCCTAATCTGCCTTTGCCTGTCTAATCTCCTTTGTGACTTGGTTACAGACCAACTTATCTATCATAGGCCTCCATGTCACCCATTAATTTGTATGTATCCCATGCATTTTTCTTCTCTGCCATATGTCTCAAAGCCATGAATTAGGGTTGAATTTGAAAGTGTCTGCAATTCTGCCCATACACGATAGGAGGGAGTATATGATGAGAGCCCTGTCGATCAATTCGGTTCTGGAAAGATTGTGCAAAGCTCAAGGGGTAGAATTTTTTTCAGCCTGGTCTGTACTTGTTAACAGGAGAGACTGCTTCTACAGGGATGGGATACACTTAAATAGAAAGGGTGCAAGAATGTTTGCTGATGCTATCGAGGCAGTGTTAGGTGGGTCGGAAAACTGCTAGATTGGGGGGGGGGATACAAGGATTAACAGATTAACAGTAGCCACTGGCAGAGGTGAAAGTGATTCTTGCACTGCTTCTATTGGAATGAGCCGCATCCTGGAAAATAAGATGCACGATATTTCAGAGACTGCTGGAAATTGCGGTACAAGTAAACACATGGGTTGTGTTAGGGTAGCTATGAAAATGAACAGGTGCATGTATACTTGCCTGTACACCAATGCTAGGAGTTTATTAAATAAATTTGATGAATTTGAGGTATTGCTAAAAACATCAAAGGCAGATATTGTGGGGATTTCAGAGACGTGGTGTCACACAGATATAAGGAATGCAGAACTGGAATTTGTGGAGTACAATGTCTACAGAAAGGATAGACAGGATAGGAAGGGAGGAGGAGGAGTTATGCTATTAGTTAAGAAATACATAAAATCCAAGGAAGTGAAGCCAGTAGACATCGCTGGACAGTGCAGTGTCGAGTCAGTTTGGTGTGACATAAGCATTGGGAGATCAGAATTGAGAGTAGGAGTGTGCTATAGGCCTAATGACTCTGATGAGTATAATAAGAAACTGCACAGGGAAATAGTGGGCCAGTAAATCAGTATCTTATAGGGGAGGGGGGGGTTAATTTCCCAGATATTGACTGGAATTTGGGGCCTGGTCACTCACACACTAGCAAGGCTTTTGTGGATTTATTGGATGATTGTTTTCTACATCAGCATGTTCGGGAGGCAACTAGAGGGAGTAATACTCTTGGTTTGATTATCAGTAGTGATTCTTCATGCATTAAGAATCTGCAGGTCCCCCTTGACGTGGGCACCTGTACGTGGTGAGGGGACCTCCCAGTGACGCTGCTGGACTTCCAGACTAGCATCACTGGGATCCAACGCCCACAGCCCAGATTCCAGGCTTACATCAAATGAATCCGGCGTGTTTGCCGTGCTCTGCGACCCATGGAAATTCGGAAAGGGGAATCCTGGTGGTTGAGGGGCCCAGCTTCAATATACCACTTTGGCCCCTGCTTCGACAAGACGGGTGGTCCTGGAAGGCCCGGCTAGGATCAATCGGCTAGTAGGCTCGCCTGCGAGGGTCAGCCGTGTCAATGCCACGCCCCTACCCTCATGGTCCGAGTGTCAGGATTCAGGCTGGCGGCGGTGCGGGTATAGTGTCTGGGTAGCCCTGGCGTTCCACTCCCGAGCGCATTTATTGCATGCCAGGTAGTGGGCGTCCCTTTTCGGCTCCGTTGTGGGTGGGGAGCCCGGGCACTGAACGACTTAAAACCTATATGAATCCTGATAAACTTACTTCTTCAGGGGCCCCAACCCGGTCCCTATCTGAAAATACAGACGGAGAGACATAGCATTATTGCTACAAAGAGGCAGCGAACAGAAATATCATCTGGGCCTGTTCCGAGATTTTTAATTATTCATTCTACCACAGAAAAAACGATTGGCAAAATGTCGCCCTTCTTCATACGGATAGTGTTAGATGGTTTAGCAGGGTCACCCAAATCGGTTAAGAGGCTCCGTTCTGGAGACCTCTTAATTGAAACCAAAACTGACAGGCAGTCTGAGCAGCTACTCCGTGCAACATCAATCGGAGGAGTACCCATAACAGTGACACCACATAGAACACTCAATTCATCGAGAGGTGTCATTTCGGAATGGGACCTTCTCGACGTAACTGAGGAGGAAATCTGCTTAGAATTGAAACTACAAGGAGTTACTGCCCTTAAGAGAATTACTGCGCGAAGGGATGGAAAAATTGTTAAAACCAGGAGCGTTATCCTGACTTTTAACTCTCCTAAACCTCCTGATGAAATTAAAGCTGGATACATCAACTGTTCACTGCGTCCATACGTTCCGAACCCTTTACGGTGTTTTAAATGCAGAAGTATGGATATTCTCAAATGGCCTGCCGTGGAGTCCTTGCATGCGCTCGATGCGGTGCAAAGGACCCCGAAACAACAGCATGTTCAGCCGCAAAACCCACCTGTATTAACTGTGAAGGCGAACACCCGGCCTACTCACGAGCATGCCAGAGGTGGAAAGAAGTAAAAGAAATTTAACGGCCTAAGGCAGAGCTAAATATATCATACCAGGAGGCAAGGAAATCGGTCAAACCCCTGAATATCAACAAACCTACCTACGCCCAGAAGGTAGCAGGGAGATGTTCCATCGGAACTCAGACGGACATGACCATTCCTCGAAAGGAGTCTTTCACTCCCATCGCGCGGTATCTCTAAGTTCTCAAAAACCTGCACAAAAGGACCAATCAGCTGCCACTCCTCTATCGGTACCTCCTAATGCTCCACAAGTAACAAAGATAATTATGAAAGAAAAGAATAAGAAAGGGGAAGTCCCCCCTATTACCCAAGAAAAGATGGATGTCGAGCAGAAGGAGGTACCCGAAGATTCAGTCTTGGAACTCTTTGCGGAGGAGGAAATGGACACGGGACAGCGTCCATTCTTCCCCAAAAAAAGACAAATCCAAGACTGATAAAAGTAAGCCCTCAGCACTTCGGAAGCTGCCTGATGGACCCACCAAGCCAAAATAATGGCTAGATTCCTACAATGGAATTGTCGTGGATTCCGGCGAAATATTGATGACATCAAGGCCCTCCTGCAAAAGCACGAGCCAGTTTGCTTTTGCTTGCAGGAGACATATCTAAAGGCAAATGATGATCCCACCATGCACAACATCACAGTTTTTCGAAAGGATAGAATTGCGGATGGCTCTGTACATGGGGGATTGGCAATCCTTGTGGTTAACCAGACCCCAGTGCAGCCCTTGCTAATTACAACCAGCATAGAGGTTGTTGCAATTCGCCATTCAGTGGGATTTTTATTAACTGTTTGCTCCATTTATTTGCCACCTGGGACTGACATCTCCCAGGCAGACCTTGATGATCTTCTAACGCAGCAGCCTCACCCTTTCTTACTTCTCGGGGATTTTAACGGACATAACACCCTGTGGGGTAGTGCTAACATCAACGGAAGGGGACGAGTCATACAGCATATGCTCAATGACAATGACCTTTCCCTTCTAAATACTGGAACAAACACCTTCTTCCACATGCCTACCCGTACTTTTTCTGCCATTGATCTCTCTATCTGCTCCCTTTGTCTACTCCCTTCACTCACTTGGGAAGTGGAGGAGAATCCATACGGAAGCGATCACTTCCCTGTGATAACCTCGTTACACAGTGGGAGCCCATGTCTTCCCTTCAGGTTACCACAGTGGAAGATTGATCAGGCTGACTGGACTGCCTTCCAACATCAGGCAAATTTTGATCTTAGCACAGTCAGTCAAGAGCCTATCAGTGATGCAGTTAAGTACATCACAGAAAATATTGTCCAAGCAGCTGCGAATGCTGTTCCAAAAACATCTGCCCGGTTTCCACCATTTCCCAAACCTTGGTGGAATTCACAATGCACAGCAGTAAAAAAAAAGCATGGGGGATATTCCGCCGATATCCTACCACGACCAACCTTATAGCCTTTAAACGTGCACGAGCCAAAGCACTATATATCCGCCGTCAGAGTCAAAAGGAATCGTGGATCCGTTTTACATAATCTATTAACCAGTCTGCCAACTCTAAGGTAGTCTGGGATAAAATCCGGAAAATGAAGAGAAAATATACATCCCACCCTTCTTCAATCCTAGATTATAATGGATGCGCTATTGCAGGTCCAACTGAAATAGCCAATTCTCTTGGGGAAACATTCTCTAACATCTCTGCAACATCTTCGTATTCTCCAGAGTTCCTGGTCCTGAAATATAAAATCGAAAAACAGGCACTTAGCTTTAAATCTAAGAGCATTTATCCCTACAATGTGGATTTCACTATTCAGGAACTGAAAAGAGCCCTCGCTCTTTCCAAAGCAAGTGCCGTTGGACCAGATGGCATCCATTATGAAATGATTCTTTCACCAGATGGCATCCATTATGAAATGAAATCTTTCACCAAAATCTATGGATTGTCTGCTCCTTCTCTATAACAGAATCTTTACTGAAGGCCAGTTAGCATTAGCATTAGTAGAGGCATATGATGCAAGAAAGCAAGCTTATTCAGCATCAGCCAAAAAAAAAAAAAAAAAACCACTCCCATTTCACCCCTCCGTTCGTTCGAAATACCTGTCCAGTCGAGCTTTAAATTTGTTTAGGCTATCAACTTCAACAACAAGTGATGGAAGTCGGTTCACCAACCAACCACCCGCTGGCCAAAGGCAAATTTCCGCACATCTATCCGACATCCGTCCTTCCTCAATTTGAATTTATGCCCTCTGAGGTGATTATTCTGAGCAAGATGAAGAATCCCATTGGCATTGAGCATGCTCAAACAATTCAAAGCCTTATACACCTCTATCAGATCACCTCGCCGGTGCCTAGTCTCCAGACTCTGTAATTTGCAAAACTTAAGCCTTTCTTTGTAAGAGCAACCCTTTGTTCCATTCACTAATCTTGTTGCCCTTCTCTGTACCCGTTCCAGCAGCTCTACATCGTTCTTGAAATGAGGCCTCCAGACCTGTATACAGTACTGAAGATGTGGCCAAACCATTGCCTTATACAAGGGAATAATCACCTCCTTATCCCTGCTAGAAAAATTCCTGTATATCATTGACAAGACACCATGAGCTACTCTTGCAGCTCGTCTGCACTGCTCAGAGAACTTCATATCTGCCTGCACAATTACCCCCAGGTCCTTTTCATTCTCCACCACTGTCAGTGTAGTACCACAGAGTTGATACGTTGCTCTGGGGTTACTGTTTCCCATATGTAGTACTTTACATTTGTCAATGTTAAACTTCATTTGCCACCTCTCAGCCCATCTGTTCAACCTTTCCAGATCCTGTTGCAGCAGCATAGCGTCAGTAGTGTCCTTAACAACCCTGCCAACCTTTGTATCATCTGCAAACTTGGACATTAAACTTGATATCCCATCATCAATATCATTCATAAACACCGAAAACAACAACGGACCCAACACTGAACCCTGAGGAACTCCACTAATAACATTAGTCCACGTTGAGCAGTGTCCATTGATTACCACTCTCTGTCTTCTGCCACTCAACCATCCCCTTATCCATAGCAGCAATTTGCCTCCAATGCCACACTGTTCCAATTTGTGCAGCAGTCTTCCATGTGCAACAGTATCAAAAGCCTTTCTAAGATCCAAATATATAATATCAGAGTTATTCCCTGCATCCAGTTCTTTTGTGACTACATCATAGTATCCAATCAAATTGGTCAGGCAAGACCTGCCCTTAACAAAACCGTGCTGCGTCTGAGCTATAACTGAATTCTTGTCTAGATGATCCTGCAGTGCTTCTTTAACCAGTGCCTCCATTAATTTACCTGGAACAGAAGTTAAACTAACAGGTCTATAATTACTTGTGTCAGCCTTTGATCCTCCTTTGTGAATTGGTGTTACATTTGCACATCTCCAGTCTATGGGTACCCCTGAGTCCAAAGAAGCTCTCATAATTATGGCTAGGGGTTTGCTTACTTCCTTTGCTGCCTCCTTTAATATAACTGGATAGATCCCATCCACCCCAGGTGCCTCTTTTATGTTTATCCTCAACAATCTCTCCTCCACTTTCCTCTCAGTTATTACAAAATCATCCAGCTCACTGCCAGTGTTTACTTTACCTACATCATTCTCCTTCCTGAATAACTCCTCATGCGTGAATGTAGATGCAAAATACGCGTTTAGATTGTTAGCCACCTGAGCAGGATCCTCAACTGTTGAACCATCAATATCCAGTGGACCAATCTGATTCATTCCTTTCCTTCTCGAGTTTAAATATGTAAAGAACTCTTTTCTGTTTTTCTTTGCATCCTTTGCCAAGGATTTTTTGTAGTCTGCCTTTGCCTGCCTAATCTCCTTTTTGACTTGGTTACAGACCAACTTATATCTACCATAGGCTTCCATGTCACCCATTAATTTGTATGTATCCCATGCATTTTTCTTCTCTGCCACATGTCTCATTAGTTCATCTGACAACCATTTAGGCCTAAACCTTGAACAGTTTCCGGACTCCTGGCGAAAGGCAATCGTTCTTGCCTTTCCTAAGCCAGGAAAGGATCCAAAAGTCACCACCAATTATCGTCCTATTGCTCTGACTAGCTGTCTGTGCAAAATCCTGGAGAGAATGGTTAATTCCCGTTTAATATGGTATTTAGAATCAAACGACCTTCTCTCCAACATCCAGTGCGGCTTCCGAAGGAACCAATCCACTTTGGACCATCTTATTAGATTGGAAGCATCCATCCGGGATGCTTTCCTAAAACACGAACACTTGGTGTCGGTGTTCTTTGACATGGAAAAAGCATATGACACAACTTGGAGATTTGGCATCTTAAAAGATCTGCATAGCCTTGGCCTTAAAGGGCAACTCCCCATTTTTATTAAAAACTTTTTAGCCAATCGATCTTTCCAAGTTCGTGTGGGATCCTCACTCTCTCGTTCTTTCAGTCAAGAGGAGGGAGTACCACAAGGATCAGTATTAAGTGTCACGCTTTTTGCCACAAAATAAATTCCATCACAGAACAACTTCCTCCAACTGTAAACAGTGCCCTCTATGTTGATGACTTTAGCATTTTTTGTCAGTCGTGCAACATGAGGGTTATTGAAAGACAATTGCAGAAAGCCATTGATAGTCTGAATTCCTGGGCACTTGCTAATGGCTTCAGGTTCTCGCCGGAGAAGACCGTTTGCGTACACTTTTGTCGCAAGCGTAATCTTCATCCTGAACCTGAATTAAGGCTCGGACAAAATGCTATTCCTGTAGCAGCGAACACTAAATTCTTGGGACTCATATTCGATAAATGACCTTTTTGGATCATATTCGTCAACTCTGCACAAAGTGCACAAGAGGCCTTAATATGCTCCGCACGCTTTCCTCTTTATCTTGGGGTGCAGACCGATGCACCCTTCTACGGCTTTACCGTGCACTTGTGCGATCCAAATTAGATTATGGGTCCCAGGTATATTCCTCAGCCAGAGACAGTGTCCTTCGATGGTTGGACCCCGTCCATCATCAGGCCCTACGTATTGCTACTGGAGCATATCGCACATCTCCTGTCCAGAGCTTATACATCGAAGCAAACGAACCACCTTTATCGCTTCGACGTAAGCAATTGTCTTTAAAGTATGCTTTAAAACTGAAATCCCTGCCAGACCATCCTACTTGTCCTTCGTTTTTGAACCACGATGGGAAAATTTATATAATACTCATAAGACTGCCAATCGTCCTTTTGGTATTCGTCTCCAAGAGCTACTCAAAGATCTTAATATCAAGGTAGTCAAGGTTGCCCAAACACCAAAGCAACCCTTTCCACCCTGGCATGCTCGTGTCCCGGCATGCGACTTGTCCCTTAGAAATTGGGCAAAGTCGGACACTCCATCATCGGTCTACCTGCAGCTTTATTCAGCACACCGAGCTGAACATTCCGACTTCGTGCCAGTCTACACAGATGGTTCGAAATTGGACTCATATGTGGGATCTGCTGCTGTCTTTACAGACAGCACTACATCGGAGAAGATTCCCTCTGAATGCAGTATATTTACTGCAGAGCTGCATTCTATAGAGTTAGCCTTGGATCACATTAGTGAATGCCAATACCAACGGTTCATTTTATATTGCGATTCTCTCAGCGTGTTACAGGCTTTAATATCTGTGAGCTATAATCCTCATCCAGTTCTGTCTAGTATTCAGCAGAAGATTCACTTCCTCCTTGGACGTGAATATGATATCCGCTTCTGCTGGATTCCCAGCCACATTGGGATTAGGGGAAATGATTTGGCTGACACCGCAGCCAATTCAGCAATTCCCAATAATAACCGCTGCCTGTCAGTCCCCTATACAGACTACAGGCAAATAATACACCAAAACATACACTCCCAATGGCAGGACTCGTGGAATAGACAGACTGGAAATAAACTATATCGTATAAAGCCTGTGATTGAACCGTGGCAGTCTGGTCTGCGCAGGAATCGTAAGGAGGAAGTTGTTCTTGCCCGGACCCGCATAGGACACAGTCATTTAACTCATTCGTTTTTGCTGAGGGCTGATGACCCTCCTATGTGTGTGTCCTGTGGCACAATTTTAACTATGAGACACATTTTAATTGATTGTCCTGATTTTAGTAATATCCGTTTTACTGCTTTTAATCATCTGACTGAGCTGTATACACTCAGTCAGATTTTATCCGACAATGACAATGTGTCTGCTATTTCTAGATTTTTAAAATCAATAAATATTTTTGCTCGTTTATAAAATTTACAGTTTTCTTATACTTCTTGACATAGTATAGTGTATAGTGTTTTTAGGGTCTAACGGCACCAGGGGTTTCCCCCATCTCCGCGTAATATACATTGTGGTGTGATACAGAACACTGTAGAGGCCAGAGGTTTAAAAGTGTGTGGATATTGTAGTGTGTAATGTTTTGTACCGTTGTTCATCTGGTCTTTTAGCCGTTGGGTCTCAAATGAGACCCACCGTTGCCCACACTATACCTCGTGGAGGCAGACCAGGTACACCAGTATTTTAGAGATTTACTATTTACTCTGGCAGCTCCTGCCACCTAATTTCCTGAGATTTCAGTGGCTAGGACCTAAAAAAAAAAAAAAAAAAAAGAAAGAAAAGTGGAGGGGGGGGGTAGAGAAACGCTAGAAATTGGGTCAGACCGAAAGAGATATAAGTTATACGGGTTATAGTTCATTTTTTATTATTTTTTTTTATTTTTTAAATTTTTGTGTGGGGCTTGTGTAGTTTTGGCAAGGGTCAAACGCTAGTCGCAAGATAGCTAGAGAGGGAAGGGAGACTGAAGACTGGGGGGGTGAAAGACAGAAATATGGAGTCAATAGTGAAGATAACCCCAAAAGTCGGTGGGGCAGGCCCATGCCTCACCAGGTGAAGATAGGTGATGGCAGGGGGGAGGGTACAGAGTAACCATCCCCTGCCAAGGGAAGGGAAAGAAAGTGAACCGAGTGAGGGTACCCGGTTCAGATCGCCTAATGATGTTTCGGCAGCAAACTGCATAATGTCTTTGTCAGGTCTTCGTACGCCATTCCTGGATATGAGGTATATTGAGGGTCTAGCGGCTCCTGGGATTTCTCCCATCTCCGCGAATGTTCTATGTATCGGTGACAGTACCCTGTCAAAGCAGAGATTTAGAAGTGTGTGGGTCATGAGTAGTGTTATATGTTGTGCCCATTGTTTATCCGGCTTATTGGCCGCCAGGCCCCTAATGGGACCAGACGTTGTCCATACCTCGCCACGTGGAGGCTAGCCGTGTTACCATTGAGTCAATTGTACTCTGGCTGGTCCTGCCACTTACTTTCCTGGGATTTTAGTGGCTAGGACCTAAAATAAAATTGGAACGACCGCGGTTGATTTTAAATCACTTACATTAAAGCACTAATATGGGGTTGACGCTGAAAGCCTGTTTCTGAAGTGCCTAAAAGGTTGGGCGAAATTTTTTGGTGTATTTAAATTTGGACGTGTAGGGTTATACGCTGTGCAAGAAAAAGTGCTGGGAGGGGAGAATGAAGGCTGGTGGGTGAAATAGGAAGAAGAGGGTCGATAGGGTAGGTGACCCCCAATTTTTCAGTGAGGCATGCCCATGCCCCACCAGAGGGAAGAAATGGTGTGGCAGGAAAGAGAGGCGACAGCAAGCCGTCACCTCCCACCCCTGCCGGGTGTAGGAGTAAAAGAATTGCACTGCACAAGAGAGTGCAGAGCATAGAGCCAATATGGCTCCGTTGAGGCAGCAACTTGGAGTTCTCTATCTTCGTTGGTCTTCTCTGTCATTGGTAGCCATATTTTTCCTCAGCTATAGTGACCTAACTAATTAGATATCTGAAAGTTTTAATTTTTTATAAATGACATGGTCTTGGCACATTATAGCTGTAGTAACTAATGCGCCAATAAAACCAAAACAAAAAAAAAAATCTGCAGGTAAATGAACCGCTAGGTGGCAGTGATCACAGTGTGCTGAAGTGGGATTTACTCAAAGAGGTAACTACCATTAGGGGTAAAGGGAACGGTTATTGCTTCCGTAAAGGCGACTACGATGGACTGAGACAGTATTTAAATTCTATACAGTGGGACCAACTGATGATGTTACCAACAGCAAATTCAAAATGGGAAGCATTCAAAGAACTTATCTTGGAAGCTACTAGGCTTTACATACCAACTAAGAAATATTGTTCAAGGTTTAGGCCAAAATGGATTTCAGATGAACTAATGAGGCATATGGCAGAGAAGAAAAATGCATGGGATACTTACATTAGCATTAGTAGAGGCATATGATGCAAGAAAGCAAGCTTATTCAGCATCAGCCAAAAAAAAAAAAAAAAAAACCCCTCTCCCATTTCACCCCTCCGTTCGTTCGAAATACCTGTCCAGTTGAGCTTTAAATTTGTTTAGGCTATCAACTTCAACAACAAGTGATGGAAGTCGGTTCCACCAACCAACCACCCGCTGGCCAAAGGCAAATTTCCGCACATCTATCCGACATCCGTCCTTCCTCAATTTGAATTTATGCCCTCTGAGGTGATTATTCTGAGAAAGATGAAGAATCCCATTGGCATTGAGCATGCTCAAACCATTCAAAGCCTTATACACCTCTATCAGATCACCTCGCCGGTGCCTAGTCTCCAGACTGTGTAATTTGCAAAACTTAAGCCTTTCTTCGTAAGAGCAGCCCTTTGTTCCATTTACTAATCTTGTTGCCCTTCTCTGTACCCGTTCCAGCAGCTCTACATCCTTCTTGAAATGAGGCCTCCAGACCTGTATACAGTACTCAAGATGTGGCCTAACCATTGCCTTATACAAGGGAATAATCACCTCTTTATCCCTGCTAGAAAAATTCCTGTATTTCATTGACAAGACACCATGAGCTACTCTTGCAGCTCGTCTGCACTGCTCAGAGAACTTCATATCTGCCTGCACAATTACCCCCAGGTCCTTTTCATTCTCCACCACTGTCAGTGTAGTACCGCAGAGTTGATACATTGCTCTGGGGTTACTGTTACCCATATGTAGTACTTTACATTTGTCAATGTTAAACTTCATTTGCCACCTCTCAGCCCATCTGTTCAACCTTTCCAGATCCTGTTGCAGCAGCATAGCGTCAGTAGTGTCCTTAACGACCCTGCCAACCTTTGTATCATCTGCAAACGTAGACATTAAACTTGATATCCCATCATCAATATCATTCATAAACACCGAAAACAACAATGGACCCAACACTGAACCTTGAGGAACTCCACTAATAACATTAGTCCACGTTGAGCAGTGTCCATTGATTACCACTCTCTGTCTTCTGCCACTCAACCATCCCCTTATCCATCTTATTACAAATTAACCCCATATTATAAATTAACACATGACACAGAAGCCTATGATAGATACAAGTTGATCTGTAACCAAGTTACAAAGGAGGTTAGGCAGGTGAAGGCGATTACGAGAAATCTTTGGCAAGGGATGCAAAGAAAAACAGCAAAGAGTTCTTAACTTATGTAAGCTCTAGAAGGAAGGGGATGAATCAGATTGGTCCACTTGATATCAATGGGTCAACTGTTGATGATCCTGCTCAGGTAGCTAACAAACTAAATGAATATTTTGCATCGACATTCACACATGAGGAGTTATTCAGCGAGGAGAATGCCAGAGGAGTATTCAACTCTGGGAGTAAGCTAGAGAATCTTGTAATAACTGAGAGTAAAGTGGACCAGAAATTGTTGAAGATAAAGACAAGAAAGGCACCTGGGGTGGATGGGATCTATCCAGTTATATTAAAGGAGGCAGCAAAGGAAGTAAGCAAACCCTTAGCCATAATTATGAGAGCTTCCTTGGACTCAGGGGAAGTACCCATGGACTGGAGATGTGCAAATGTGACCCCAATTCACAAAGGAGGATCAAAGGGCGATACAAGTAATTATAGACCTGTCAGTTTAACTTCTGTTTACGGAAAATTAATGGAGGCACTGGTTAAAGAAGCACTGCAGGTTCATCTAGACAAGATTCAGTTATAGCTCGGACACAGCATGGTTTTGTTAAGGGGAAGTCTTGCCTGACCAATTTGATTGGATACTATGATGCGGTCACAAAAGAACTGGATGTAGGGAATAACTTTGATATTATATACTTGGATCTTAGAAAGGCTTTTGATACTGTTGCACATGGAAAACTGCTGCACAAATTGGAGTAGTGTGGCATTGGAGGCAAATTGCTCCTATGGATAAAGGGGTGGTTTAGGGAGAGAAGACGGAGAGAGGTAATCAATGGACACTGCTCATCGTGGACTAATGTTATTAGTGAGTCCCTCAGGGTTCAGTATTGAGTCCATTATTGTTTTCTGTATTTATAAATGATATTGATAATGGTATATCAAGCTTAATGTCCAATTTTGCAGACGATGCGAAGGTTGGTAGGGTTGTCAAGGACACTACTGACACTATGCTACTGCAACAGGATCTGGAAAGGTTGAGCAGATGGGCTGAGAATTGGCAAATGAAGTTTAACATTGACAAATGTAAAGTACTACATATGGGAAACAGCAACCCCAAGCAATGTATCAACTCTGTGGTACTACACTGACACTGGTAGAGAATGAAAGGGACCTGGGGCTGGTTGTTCAGGCAGATATGAAGTTTTCTGAGCAGTGCAGGTGGGCTGTAAGAGTAGCTCATGGTGTATTGTCAATGATATATAGGAATTTTTCTAGCAGGGATAAGGAGGTGATTATTCCCTTGTATAAGGCAATGTTGAGGCCACACGTAGACTACTGTATACAGGTCTGGAGGCCTCATTTCAAAAAGGATGTAGAGCTGCTGGAACGAGTACAGAGAAGAGCAACAAGAATAGTCGATGGAACAAAGGGTTGCTCTTACGAAGAAAGGCTTAAGTTTTGCAAATTACAGTGTCTGGAGACTAGGCACCAGCGAGGTGATCTGATAGAGGTGTATAAAGCCTTGAATGGTTTGAGCATGCTCAATGCTGATGGGATTCTTCCTCTTGCTCAGAATAATCACCTGAGAGGGCATAAATTCAAATTGAGGAAAGACAGATGTAGGATAGACGTGAGGAAATTTGCCTTTAGCCAGCGGGTGGTTGGTTGGTGGAACAGACTTCCATCCCTTGTCGTGGAAGTTGATAACCTAAATGAGTTTAAGGCTCAGCTGGATAGGTATTTCAAACGAACAGAGGGGTGAAGTGGAAGTGGTTATTTTTTATTTATTTATTTTATTTATTTTATTTTATTTTTGGCTGATGCTGCATAAGCTTCCTTTCTTGTATCAAATGCCTCTACTAATGCTATTGCTAATGCTAAAGAAAGTGTCTTTCTGTTTTTCTTTGCATCGTTTGCCAAAGATTTCTTGTAATATGCCTTTGCTTGCCTAACTTCCTTGACGATTACAGACATATCTTATATCTAATATATGTATCTGTGTCTCCTGATAATCTATATGCATCAGATGCATTTTTATTTTATTCTCTGTCACAAGCCTCATTAATTCAACTGACATCCATTTAGGCCTAAACCTTGCTTGGTATAAAATTTGTAATCTTAATTGGTATGAAAAGCCTAGTGCCTTCCAAGATTAATTCCTTGAATGATTACCATTTAGAATTTGTTGTTGCTAACATCATCAGTTCGTCCCACTGTAGTCACCTTTATGAAAACACAAACCCATTTCCTTACCCCTGAAGTTAATTACATCTTTAAATAAATCCCACATCAGTACACTGTGATCACTTCCACCTAGTGGTTCCTTTATCTGCAGATTCTTAATGCATGAAGAATCACTGCTAATAATCAGATCAAGAGTATTACTCTCTTTGGTAGCGCCTCGAACTTGCTGCTTTAAAAAACAGCAGTCATGCTGTTTTCCAATAAATCCAGAAGAGTCTTGCTTGTATGTGAGTGACCAATGCACAAGTTCCACTCTATATCTGGGAAGTTAAAATCCCCGATTATAAGACAGTCTGATTTACTGGCTCACTCTATTTCCCTGTGCAGTTGTTCATTGTACTTATTAAATTCATTAGGCCTATAACACATTCCTACTCTCAACTTGGTTTTCACAGTGCTTATGTCACACCAAACTGACTCAACACTGCACTGTCCACCCATGTCAACAGGATGCACTTCCTTAGATTTTGTGTTTCTTACCTACATCATCACCCCTCCTCCCCCTCTGTCCTTTCTGTACATACCGTAATTCCCCAAATTCCAATTCTTATCTCTGTGTGACATGTGTCTGATATCCAGAGACATGGTGTCACACAAACACCAGGCTGTTGCTGATTCCATTAGCAGTGTAAGAATCACTTTTACCTGTGCCTGTGGCTACCGTTAATGTTATACTTATTTATTAAAAAAAACACTTATTTATTACAATTTAAACCCTGCTATTCTTCTGCACTGCTGGTTACTGTACAATATAACAGCCAAAACACCGGTATGAGTATTGAGTTGTAATTTACAAAATCACTAGATAAGTTTAAAAATATGCTAATGAACGATATGAATAATCTATTTGAAAAACACAAATTAATATGTTAACTAATAATTACCTCTTTATCCCTGCTAACAAAATTCCTGTATATCATTGACAAAACCCATGAGCTGTCTAAACAGCCAGTCTGCATTGCTCAAAGAACTTCATATCTGACTAGACAATTACCTCTAGGTCTTTCTCATTTTTCGCTACTATAAGTGTAGTACCACATATTTGTTATTATTACTGCTATCCATATTATTGGTATTATTACTGCTATCCATATGCAGTACTTTGCATTTCATCATCATCATCATCAGCCATTTTCAATCCACTGCAGGATGAAGGCCTCTCCAGCAACTTTCCAGTTCCTTCTGTTTTGAGCACTGGCCATCCACTTACTACTCAAAAACTCATGAATTTCATCTATCCATCTCCGCCTTTGTCTTCCAGGGTTTCTTCTAGCTCCTCTTGGGTACCATTCTGTTATTTTCTTAGTCCATCTGTCATCATGTCTTCGAGCTATGTGTCCTGCCCAAGACCATTTTAGTTCTTTAGTTTTGATAAGAATGTCCTTTACTTGAGTTTGCTGCCTAATCCATGTGTTTCTCTTCTTATCTAACAGTCTGATTCCCAATATAATTCGTTCCATTCTTCGCTGTGTAGTTCTTAGCTTCTCTTCCATTATTTTGGTGAGTGCCCAAGTTTCACTTCCATAAGTCATGGTGGGGAGTATACATTGATTCATTATTTTGCGTTTCAGACAAACTGGGATATTGCTCTTCAGTATGTGACTATATTTCCTGAATGCTATCCATCCAAAATTTATTCTTCTCTTGACTTCCAGCCATTTATCATTATTACAGCTAATAACTTGTCCCAAATAAGTATATGACTCCACCTTTTCAATTACTGCTCCTTCAATCATTATTTCCCTTTCCGTGGCATACTTGTTCATCATTACTTTTGTTTTAGCCATATTCATCTTTAGTCCAAAATCCTTAGTAACTGTGCATAACTGATTAAGATTTTCCTCTAATTCTTTGGGATCGTGGCTTATGACCACAATGTCATCTGCAAATCGTAAATGGTTTAGGTACTCTCCGTTCACATTGACTCCTTTCTGCGACCAGTCTAATCTTCTGAAAGCTTCCTCAAGGGCAGCAGTAAACAGCTTCGGAGATATTGTGTCTCCTTGTCGAACTCCTTTCTCGATTTTAAATTTGCTACTGTCTTTGTCTAGTCTAATAAAGGATGTAGCACTCTCATATATTTTCTTCAAAATCATAATATATGGAGTATCTATGCCTTGTCTTTCCAGTGCCCGAAACATTGCCTTATGCTGTATGGAGTCAAATGCCTTTTCATAATCCACAAATGCCAGGCATAATGGTGTTTTATATTCATTTGCTTTCTCCATTAGCTGTGATATTACGTGAAGGTGATCCATAGTTGAGAATCCTGTCCTAAAGCCAGCTTGCTCTTTCGGTTTATTCTCATCGAGTATTCTTTCTAATCTGTTAGTAATGACCCTTGTGAACAACTTGTAGATATGGGATAACAAGCTAATTGGTCTATAATTTCCAATTTCTGATTTATCTCCTTTCTTATGCAGCAAAACTAGGATTGCATTATTCCACTGCTTAGGCATCACACCTTTTCTAATGCACTTTGTGAAGAGCCTTGCCAGTTTTTGTGTTATGTCTCTTCCTCCCAATTTTAACAACTCTACAGTAACTTCATCTTCCCCCGGGGCTTTCCGATTCTTCATTTTCTTCAATGCATGTTCTACCTCATCAGGAAGAATATCGGGTATGTCGTATGTGTTGCTACTTTGCAATCCATCTTCCCCACTGCTGGTATCATTCCCTCGCCCCTTGTATAATTCTCTATAGTAGTCTTCTGCTATTTGAATTATGCCTTCTCTGCTGTTTATAAGTACATCATCGCTATTCTTCAGTTTCAGTATCATTTGTCGTTCTGTATTACTGCTCATGGCTGCCGATTTAAATCCTTTGTTTTCCCTTAATGCTTGTTCTACTTTTCTTGTGTTAAATCTTCTTATGTCCTCTCTGAGTCTCTTTCTAATCGCTTTGCATAACTCAGTATACTCAATTTTCTCCCTGTCAGTGTTTTTCTTGCTCTTCATTTGTCGTCTTTGGTTCATCAGGACAAGTGTTTCTTGACTAATTTTTTCTTTTTTGGATTTCTGTTTCCCTATAGGTTTCTTGGGCTTTATCACTTTCAGAAAGTTGTAATATTCCTCGTCGATATCTTGGTCCTGAGCAGTCTGCAGACGCTCAAACTTGTTCTTAAGTTCCAGTACATACTGCTTTTTCTCCTCCTCTGTTATTTCAACTTTGCATTTATCAACGTTAAACTTCAGTTGCCATTTCTCTGCCCAAATTTTCTTAATTCTGTTTCAGTAGAATAATATCATTATTGTCATTAGCCATCCTAACAACGTTTGTATCATTTTCAAGCTGGACATCAAGTCTTATATGCCGTCATTGTTGTTAATAAATATTGGAAACAACAATAGGTCCTGGACTGAACCCTTCAGGGATTAATAGCATTAGTCCATGAAGGGCAATGTCCATTGATGACCACTCTGTCTTCTCCAACTCAACCATCCCGTTATCTTTAGCAGCAACTTGCCTTTAATGCCATAGTGCTCCAATTTCTACAGAAGTGGTCAAACAAGATTTCTCCTTTAATATCCCCATGCTGTGTTTGAAGTATAATTACGGCCTTTTCTAGATGATCCTGCATTACTTCTTTTACCAGTTACTTCATTCTTTTCCCTATAACAGATTTTAAACTTACCGGGCTGTAATTACTTTTGTCACCCTTTGATCCCTCTTTGTAAATTGTTGATACATTCACATATCTCCAATCCATTGGTACCTCCCATGGAAGTGGTCTGGGGACGTGGAAAACTAAAACGTTTTCCACGTCCCCAGACCACTTCCGTTTCTGGTACAAGTGAAAGGAATACCGAGTATGCGCCTGGTCATCCACGTGTGCCGTGAACCTGGTACTTAAGGATGTGTTGCTTAAAATTTTCATTATTGCTGAGGAAGGAGGCAGACCCCTCCGAAAGCTTTAATAGTGTTTTTATCGATTTTAAATTTATATTTTAATGCATTTTAACTTATTTTATTTTATTTTATTTTTGTTGTAAATTAGTTCTTTGTAAATATTCATATTTTTGTAAATATTATTTTACAGTCTTTTGTATCATTTTATTTTATTTTATTTTACTATTAAATCAGTTATGAACAGTTGGTGTATACGATTAAATTTGTGGTATGAATAATCCCAACCCTAGAGGCCTTATTGCAGATATAGTTCTTTTAATTATAGTTTGCTTACTTCCTTTGCTGCTTCCCTTAATATAACTGGATAGATCCCATCCACCTCGGCTTCCCTTATGTTCAACTTCAACAATTTCTCTTCCACTTTCCTCTCAGTTATTACAAAATCATTTAGCTCCCTGTTAGAACTTAAGGCAATGGCAGAAGTTTTCTGGCATTCCCTTCCTTAAAGAATTCCTCACGCATGATTGTAGATGCAGAATACTCATTCAGTTTGTGAGCAACCTGAACTGTATCCATTAACAGTCAAACCATCAATATCAAGTGAACTGATTTGATTCATCCACATCCTTTTAGTGTTTACATAAGTAAAAAAGTCTTTGCTGTTTATCTTTGCATCATTCGCCAAAGGTTTCTCGTAATCTGCCTTTGCTTGCCTGACCTCTTTTGTGACTTTATTACAGACCTGCCATAGGCTTCTGTGTTGTCTGATAATTTATATGCATCCCGTGCATTTTTCTTCTGTGCTATGAGTTTCATCATTTCATGTGACATCCATTTAGGCTCTATACCTTGAAGTGTATTTCTCTGTTGGTATGGAAAGCATAGTAGTTTCTAAGAGTAAAATGTCATCAGTTGGTCTCCCTGTATAGAATTCAAAAACTGTCTGAGCCCACTGTGGTTAGCTTTATGAAAGCAAAAACCCCTCCTTTTTCCTTGATGGTGGTTACATTTTTCAGTAAATCACAAAAACGTTTCCTTGGCGAACTCACCAAGGATTTTCTTATTATTAATTAGCCTGGTTAAAGTAGTGTCGAAAGTCTTTAATTATAGTTTCTTTTATCCTTTCAAAATTATTCATCAAAATAAATTATGTCAAATGTGGTGTTCCACTGTCCTGCCCAATGTCTGTTATTAGTGGAGATTAAGTCAAGTTTAGTTCTATTTGATCTGTGGGAAAGTTTCCATTCTCTAATGCTAGTTTACATGAAGTTTGTCTGCTCTTCATGTAATCCAGGTCCATTTTATAGAATTTGGCATGTAGGAATAAATTTTATCAGCACAGTGGTAATATGATATTCCATGTAATGAAGACATGCAATCAGGACCATTCTGAATCTCACTGGTTCAGGGTTGATTTAAAGAACATCTAGCATAGAAACTAATTCAAAAGAAGAAATCTTTTTGACAATAGATAAAGCAACAGCAGACAGATCGGGAGTTGCATAAAATGTTGGGTTTGTGGATTTTTCTGAAGTATTTAATGATTAGATTAGGCAGCAACAGATGCCTAATCTAATCATTCGGTAGCTGTTGCTGCCGAAAGCCATTGTTGTATAGTGGTTTTAATCTTTTTAGTGCTTTTAACTATACTTTTATTTTATTGTATTTTAACCTCAGTTTATATTTTATTGTACAGATTTATTTTATATTAAAGCTTTGTTTTATTTTGTTTGAGATAAGTGTTTTGTGCATTAAAATGAATCATCGAATTCCTGATTCAGGAGGCCTTTTTAATGAATTATAGCAGCAGTAGCCATTTGCATTGTTCTTGGCATTCCTCTCATTTATATTGGTGCCATTTATACAAAGGGTACTAAGAAAGTTTTGCAATATGACGCAACAATGAATCACAGGAAGCTGCTTGTTGCTGCATGTTGAGACATGTTCATACGTGCATAGTAGCCGCCGCGCCAAGTCGATGGGCTCAGTTATTCATTAGTAGTGAGAGTGTAAAGTGCTTGCGATGGCATCGTGGTCACGAAATGAGATAAGGACAGTTTAGCGGTATAATTTCGTGCGTGGTTTAACCATAGACCAGTGCTTAGAAGAAATGACTCTTGCACTAGATGATGATTGTCCACATCGTACAACGATGTTCAGGTGGTATAGAGAATTCCAAAGGGGAAATTTCACCCTGGAGGATTCTGAGAGGCCGGGAAGGCCACGAACGTCAGTTACGGAGGAAAACGTTACTGCTGTGAGGAAAATGCTTGACGAAAACAGGCGAGTGACCTACCAACAGATAGAGGATACTTTGGGCCTAAATGCACCAGCAATTCGTTCGATTCTGCAAGATCATTTGCAAGTGAAGAAACTTTGTTCTCTCTGGGTGCCGCATCAACTGACTGAAGAGCAGATGACACGACGTGTGACTTGGTGCCGGGAGATGTTAAAAAAGTTTGATAAGGGACAATCTCGGTATGTGAACAACATCGTGACAGATGACGAGACTTGGCTGTACTATTACGATCTGCCGACCAAGGCTCAAAACAAAGTTTGGGTCTTTGATGATGACGACACACCCGTAATTGTCAGAAAATCCCGATCTGTAAGGAAGAAAATGATAGCTGTATTTTTCAAATCGAGTGGAATTGTGGAACATGTCGTTTTGGACACACAGAAGACAGTCACAGCTAAGTGGTATACTGAACAATGCCTGCCTAAAGTCATTGGATGTATGAAGAACCTGCGGCCAAAGTCAAGAATGGACACCTGGTACCTCCATCACGATAATGCTCCAGCTCACCGCGGCAAAGCCTGCACCGAATATTTGACCACGACAGGACTGAAACTTCTCGAGCACCCTCCCTACAGTCCAGACCTTGCTCCCTGCGACTTTGCACTGTTCCCGCATGTGAAAATTAAGCTAAAAGGGAGGCGGTTTTCCAGTGATGAGGACCTTCTACGGGCTTGGGACAACGAGTGTGCTTTACTCCCTAGTGAAACTTGGCAGAACTGGTTTAAAGATTGGTTTCGGAGGATGGAGAGGAGTATTGAATGTAGAGGAAATTACTTTGAAAAAATTAAATAAACAAAGTTGTATTGCAAAACTTTCCTAGTACCCTTTGTATTCCACAAAACATATTGTGTTCCATGGCAGAACTTGACGATTTACTAAATCTACTGCCCCACCCTGTATGCCTTCTAGGTGATCTGAATGCTCGTCACCCTTTGTGGAGTTCTCTGATCATGGATAATAGAGGAAGAATGATCAAAACTGTACTTGTTAACCATCACTTAACATCATTGCTGAATGGTGTACATATATCTACCTGCACACAGGATCTACCTCCACTCTGGGCCTGATCATGTGCTCCTCATCCATTTATCCTAGCATTGAGTGGACAGTATTAAACGACCTTCACAAGAGTGATCACTTTCCTATAATTTGCAAACTACAGATGGATACAAACTATGCTTCCAACCAACGAATTACTTGGAATTTTCACCGAGTGAACTGGGAACATTTTTTTAATACAATCCAATTTGATAGCCATTTGATCCTTACTACTTCTATTAGTAATGGCACTAGGAATTTAGTTGTACTACTTGATGCTGCTGCCTGTTCAATACTGAAATCAAATACTACTGAACAACAATATAATGGTTGGTAGAAAAGAGCTTGCTTTCTTGCTAAGAGAAAGCAAAATAAAGCTTCGTGCATTTTTTTCCAAAATGCTACAATGGAGAACCTTATAAACTATAAACGTTTGAAAGCTGAAGCATGGTGAATTCCTAGGAAAGAAAACAGGATGCATGGATTAGATTCACTTCTACTATTTGCAGAAACACTGACCCCCAAAATGCTGAATTTGTAAGAAAGCAAAACAGGATGCATGGATTAGATTCACTTTTACTATCTGTAGAATCACTGACTCCAGAATAATTAGGAGAAAGATCTGCACCCTCAGTAGAAAGTGTCAGCAAACTTTGGCCCCAATCCTGTCTTGGAAAGGAATGGATATTTCTTCTCTTATTGATATTGCAGAGGCATTAGCTGAAACATTTGCTGTCACCTCATCCTTGCAATCTTATGAAGATTCATTTAAATGCACAAAGATGTCTGTGAAAAAATATAAAATTTAACTTTGATACAAATCAGTCATATTTCTGTAACCTTCCGTTCACTATTACTGAACTCAACGAAGCTATTCATAATTCTCGAAATGATTTTCTACATAATGCTCTGCAACCTTAACTCCAGTTCAATCTATACTACTGAAATTTTGTAATAGAAACTTTGAAGAGAATGTTTACCCTGATATATGGCATCAGTCAATAGTAGCCATAGCAAAACTGGGTAAAGATGTTTTCTCCCCCAATGGTTATCGTCCAATATCTCTGACTGGCTGGTTAGGAAAGATCCTAGAAAAGATAGTTCACATGAGACTCAACTGGATTATCAAAGAACAAGATGCTGTAACACTCCTTCAGTTTGGCTTCCATCATAACAGAAATTAAACATCCTTCATGCTGTATTTTGGGGTGCTGTCTGATAATGATTGCTTTTACAGTAAATCCCCGCTATTCGCAAGGGTTACGTTCCTGAGAAATGTCGCAAATACCGAAAACTCGAATACTGAGTTATGGCTCCCATAGTAATAAAGGGGTTCCGTTCCAAAATATGAAATATATAAGAAAAACTAGTCTAAATTTTTGTCTATATATGTATTATATGTACCTTCATAATATGACTGTACATAGGGAAATGCAAGCATATGGCATCGAAATGAAAATAAGAAACAATTTAATATTAAATGTAATATTTATTAGAAATTTCAAACAAATCTTTCAAACCAGCGCCTTTGCTAGCAAAAAAACTTATCCCGCCGTTCTATCACCAGTTTTGCTAAAGTGTTGATAAAGGAGTTTTGCCTTTTCACGAATGATGAGTGAACTTAACAGAATTTTATTTTGAGTTCGGTCTTCTATTCACAGATTTAAAGCCTTTTCCATTTTTTTCTAATTTAACATCACGAGTTACAGAGCAAATTTTTGAAGCAGTTAGCGCGTTTTTACGGACACTACGGCGGATTTTTTCTTCCGATTTTTTTGATTGATCGTACCGTTGACTCATTGATTTTATAATGTTTTGCCACTGAAGAGACACTTTTACCATTAGAAATTTTGTCTAATAACTCAATTTTATTCACTAATGTCATCACCTTCTTTGATATTTTCACATTTCCCTTGTTATTCGTAGCCATATTTTTGTATGGGTAAAAAAGAACTTGTCCACAATAAAGGCGCTTTCTTCTGTTAACACACTCGAAAAAGTCTGTTTTTCAGATAAAAAAAAAAAAAAAAAAAGGTAGAAGTG
The DNA here is from genome assembly GCF_048544385.1 of Mastigoproctus giganteus. Classification (NCBI taxonomy): domain Eukaryota; kingdom Metazoa; phylum Arthropoda; class Arachnida; order Uropygi; family Thelyphonidae; genus Mastigoproctus; species Mastigoproctus giganteus. Next base: position 13,200,733 of record NC_143579.1, read on the forward strand.
CAGCCATTATCAACCCACTGCAGGATGGAAGCCTCCTCAACAATTCATGCTGAGGGAAATGGACCATAGTCTGCCACGCTGGTCTAGTTGGGGTTGGCAGATTGACCATATTCAGCAGTCAGGGGCTTGAACCCCGATCTACTCAAAGAGCATGTGCTACTGCACTCCCCGCTCCTGACCACTCGGCTACAGAGGCCCTGTTTTTCAGATATCACTTTTGTAAGCATATCAATTTATAAATTGATAAATTTATTGAATTTATAAGCATATAAATTAAAAGCAAACGACGAAACCTTCCATGACAAGCGCATAACACATACTGAACAAGGATTAGCGAGAAACATCCACGCTCGCGATTTTGTCACCCCTCTACCCCAACCCACTGAACACTGTTTTGACCGGGAAAGATAATTTAGCCACGCTTATGTTTTTTTATGGCTGAAAATATTCATGGCACTTTAAAATTCACATTTTTTTTAGGTTTCATTTTATATTAAATCAGCGATCGCGAAACTGCGAATAGCGGTGGTTTACTGTATTATGCTCTAATCTGATTAGTTTATGGAGCTGTAGTATATGCTTCAGCTAAAAACTGATGTCCACATCAAAATTGAAGCTCGTGCTCGAAGTGCTTATGTTAAAAAAACAACACATGGTAACGATAACTTTTGATATTAACAAGGCATTTGACACAATCTGGAAATATGGAATTCTCCAAGACTTACACTACCTTGGACTGAGAGGTTAACCTGCCTCGATTCATTCAAAATTTTCTCCATCTCTCGACCTCTCAAATACGATTCTGGAATGAGTTGTCCACAATTCACATGCAAAAACAAGGAGTACCTCAAGGATTAATTTTAGCGTAACTCTTTTTGCATCGCGTACCAGTAGTATAACTGAAGGCATCTCAGCTATGGTGGAAACTTATGTGTGTGCTGACGATTGTGCTATTTCCTGTCGATCATCGAGCATGACTAACATTGAAAAACAACTACAATTAGTAAAAACTGAAATTGAAACGTGGACAAAATGCAACAGCTATCGATTAACTGAGGGGGGGGGACTACAGGACTACTGTAGTTTTCCCCTTGTATGCTGTAGTAATATACAGCATGTGACAAGCTTATACAGTAATACTTTATATATTACTGTGTAAGCTTGAACAGGTTGGGATTACTGGTAAGTTCTAAGATGCTGCAGGCCAGAAGGTTTTGATTAATGGATATTCTTCAGATTGGTGTAACGTCAGGAGTGGGGTCCTTCAAGGATCAGTTCTTGAAGCAATGCTGTTCTTCATTTTCATAAATGACATTGACGAAGGGATATCCTATTGATGATTTATCGAACATCATCCTGTAGAGATGGGGAGGTCATAGCCCACTGTATAAGGCAATTGTAAGCCCACATTTGGAATTCTGTGTTCAAGTATGGAGACCTCATCAGAAAAACAAGACATCAAGCTTTTTGAAAGGGTCCAAAGATGTGCAATGCGAATGGCGAGATCAGCAGAAGGATGACCATATGAGGAAAGATTCCGATTATGTGGGCTACAGTGCTTGGCAATCAGACACCTCAGAGATGACCTGATTGAGGTTTATAAGGCCCTAAGAGGGATTAGTAAAATGAATGAAGGTGGAATTTTCATTGTTCTAAAAAAGTTAAGTCTGCCCTCCAGAGTTACCAAACTGTCGGCAACTGCCAAGAAAGGTGGTTATAACATATTAGCCATTAATGCAAGGGATCTGGAGGCTTTTTCTGCACCAAAAAAAAAAAATATAATAATAATAATAAAAAAAAAAAAGAAGAGGTAAATAAGAAATAAAAATTGTGCTTCCCTTCTCATTAATGAAACCAACCAGTTGAACTTCTTCAAGCTGTCAGCTTGAACTTCAGAGAAAACTGGTTCCAGTAATCAACAACTCATTGGTTAAAAGAAAACGGCATATAAGCTAGTCTGAACCTCTTTCCTTTAATTTGAATTAATGATCCCTAGTTCTGGATCAGATCCCTGATCCAGGGATCTGATCCAGAACTTAATCAGATCCCTTCCCTAAGGGATCTGATTAAGATCCCTTAGGGAAGGAAACCTTAATCAGATCCCTTCTCTAAGGTGCCTGGTTACCAAGTTCTGTAACCTACATAATCGAAATCTTTCCTCATACGGTTTTCCTTTTGCTGATCTCATAATTCAAGTTGCCAACCTTCGGATCTTTTCAAGAACCTCAATGTCTTTTTAAATGAAGTTTCCATTGTGTATTCAAGTATGAAAACTTCATCTAAAAAGACATTGAGTGTGGTAAGAAAGTAGCATTTTAAATTATCCTTAAGGATTACATTGATGCCAGATATATCTTTTAGGCAGTTAAAAAAATACTGTATATATAATGAATAACACTCAACAGCATATTGAGTGTTATTCGTTTGAGTGATATTCTATTGAATACACCATGAATTGTGAAACTAATAGATTCAGTTTATCTGTGAAAAGATCTAAACCTCCCAAACACTTCCTAGTTCATTTCACAAATATCTGCCAAACCCCCATGTACTTTTTCTGACAGAATCTCAGTTATCGATTGAGTCAACTATTGCTCATCTCAGTTGCCCAAATTATTCGCCGTATGATTCCTTTCGCCTCAAAGGTGGTACTTGTGCATATGTCCGTGCCGATATTGACTGTCAGAGACTTGGTAATTTGGAATCTCCTTTGTTCGATCTTCTCCGGCTTAAAATCTCTCTGTCTCATTCTGTCAAATTCATCTGTTGTCTCTACAGTTCTCCCAACTCAACTAATCACTTGGAGCTCTTTCACTTCCTCTCTTTGCAACTTGACATTCTCCAGTCCAGCTTTACTAACAGTGAGGTAATTTTCTTTGGTGATTTTAATGTTGACAACTCCAGCTGACATCCGTTTTCTAGCCGCACCGACCCAGCTGGTTTAGGTGCCGAGGCTTTTGCAATTACTAATGTCCTTGCACAGATTGTTCATTTACCTACAAGAATACCAGACAATCCTAACCATACAGCCAACATGCTTGATCTTTTTCTCACAAACAACCCTTCTAAGTACATGGTTGAAGTGGGTGGGCCTTTAGGCACCTCAGATCACAACTTGGTGGGAGCCTTTATCTCATGTCTATTCCCAACCTAATGTTGTTTGGCATTACAAGAATGCAAAATGGGATGACCTGTGAGACTTCTTTTCTTTGGTCGGATTACTGTTTCAAAACTTCTGATGTCAACGTTTGCTCATATCGTGTCAGTGAAATTATTCTTGTAGGAATGGAATCCTTTATTTCATACTCCACTTTAAAATCTCGTCCTTTATCTAAACCTTGGTTTTCCAGTAAATGCCCTAAGGTTGTTCAAGAAAAGAATGTTGCATATCGTAATTGACTTGTTTCCAATTCTTCAGTTTCATTTTCTGCCTACACCAAACCTCACAACAATTGTAAAGCAGTTATTAATCAGTCAAAACTAGATTTTGAACAGGCTAAGAGTAGAAAACTTGCTTCTTGCCCTAATGGTAGCCGAGCATTCTGGTCTCTTTCCAAATCCATTCGTCACAACTTTTGCCCATCTTTGCTCCCACCTCTGTCAAAACCAGATGGATCTGTTGTCACTTCGGCCAAGGATAAAGCTGAGCTGCTAGCATCCCAGTTTCTTCCAACTGATTTTAATGAACTTAGTAAAACACCTCCAACCATTCCCAACACGCTCTATTGAATGCTTTCTGTGGTCTTCTGTCAGAAGGATTGACGAATCTTGAGGCTAAGAAAGCTCCAGGTGCTGATGGTATTTCTCCACTTGTTCTCAAAACCTGTGCTCCTGAACTTACTCCTGTTCTTTGCCACCTATTTTCACTTTTTTATTCCAAAGGTGTTTTTCCTTCTACTTGGAAATTTGCTCGTATCCAGCCAGTTCCTAAAAAAAAGGGTGACAAATCCGTGCCGTCTAATTATCGCCCCATTGCAATTACTTCTACTCTTTCTAAAGTAATGGAGAAATCGATTATCTGCCAACTCTTAAACTACCTAGAAACCTGCTGTCTGATCAACGATCGCCAGTATTGATTCCATCAGTGTCAATCCACTGGTGATATTCTGCCTTATTTTACCCATTTATGGACAAATTCAATGGAAAAATTTGGTGAAACACAAGCAGTTGTTCTTGACATCTCAAAGGCATTAGATTGTGTTTGGCATGAAGGTCTTCTAAACAAGCTTCCATCTTATGGTTTACCAACTGTTTTTAGTAATTGGTTATCCAGTTTTCTCTCTGATCGCTCACTGAGGGTGATGGTAGATGGCTCTCTGTCTTCTAACTTCTCCACTAATGCCAGTGTCCCCCAAGGTTCAGTTCTTTCCCCCAACTCTTTTCCTCTTGTATATTAATGACCTTCTTCCATTGACTGGAAATCCTATCCATTGTTTTGCCGATGATAGCACATTGCATTCCACTTTCCATTTTGAAAAACCTTGCCCTGCTCAATCAGCTTCAACTTCTTCAATATCTGCTACCAATTCCTTAAATGCCCATCTCCAGATAATTCGCCAGTGGGGCAAAGACAACTTAGTTGATTTCTTCTAAAACTCAGTCTTCTGATTCTTCTAAAACTCATTCTTGTCTTATATCTCGCAAAAAAGGATTCCTCTGCTTATCTTTGCTGACACTCCAATTTCTAGGCAAGATGATATATATCTTTTGGGGATTACCCTGACTTCTAATCTCTCTTGGCACAAGCACAATACAAATATTGCATTCTCTGCGTCTAAAAAACTGGGTTTTCTCTTCCATTCTCGGCGTTATTTTTCTTCCAAACAGTTGTTGACTCTGTAGAAATTGCAAATCTGGCCTACCACCGAATATTGTTCCCACATCTGGGGCAGTGCCCCCGAAACCTCTCTGTCTTCTAGATTCCATTCAGAAGAGGGAGTTAGGTTAATTAATGTCTCATCTCTAACAGTCTCTCTCTCCACTCACTGTCTCATAGACATACTGTTTCTGCTGCATGTCTTTTCTATAGATATTTCCATAAGCACTGTTCTTCTGAATTGGCTTCTATAATTCCCACTCTCTTTCAAAACTGTCCAAACATGTTCCGCCACTAGTCAACATCTATTTACTGTCCAACTTTAAACTTACAAAACCAACTTTTCATTTTTCCCGTTTATTCATTCATCTGCTGTTTTCTGGAACTACCTTCCTTCATATGTATTTCCTGAAAATTAGTCTACAGAAGTTCAAGTCTAATGTCAACAAATATCTTCTTTCGTCTTCTCAACCTCCAATCCAAGCAGAGTACTAAGTACTATAGGTTCTAATACATCTCATGTTTGTTGTGTTCATAACAAAAAAAAATATATATATATAAAATGTATACCGTAATTTGGGATTTTATAATATTTTTTTTGGCTCTCTCATCTTTTAGACTCATGTTCAAGAACATGTTATTGCTTGGAAGTTAAGGACTACTGTATATAAAAAAGTTAATTTTGATAGATAGTTATAGTTCTTTCGTGTTATTTCAGACGTTTTACTTCATTTCAATGTATTTTTTAGGAAAGGAAAGTAAAAAAGGAAAGGTGAAGAAGCGAAGGGACCTTAACAAAAAAGGAGAAAGTAAGGAAGGAGGAGATATGGATGCTTTTCTAGAAAAATGTGAGGTAAGGGGGAAAGATGAAAATATAAGGAATATTAACTTCTTATTTTTTTAAATTCTGCTGTAGTTGTTCCTGAGCATATTGGCATAAATTTTTTTATGATATTAAATAATTCAGCATTAACCACTATAAAATCTTTCAAGCCTTAACTAATGGAATAATCACGCAGTTTTTGAAAATCGTGTCTTCCTCAAGAGTGATTTGTAAATAAGCAGCTGTGTCAAAATCAATGCAAATTTGCATCTCTACGTTCAGTGTGCATCTTTGAGGGCTTTTGTTTATACCAATGATTGTGTTTGAAAGTCATCAGGGGAAAAAAAAAAATGCACAGTCTGCTTTTTAATTTATTCAAGCAACCCAATTAACAACGCTGGGTGTAAGTTTATTGCAAAATCATTTATTCTCTGACTAGAGTCAAATTTCTCCACTACAATATCCTTTTTCCCACATCCAAGGGAAAATTTACCTATATTCCAAAGGATGCATTGCCGCATAAAGAATATAGCTGCTGTCAGTTTAGTTTTACTTGACCCTTTTAAAGATTTGAAACCTTTAGCTATTTATAAGCAATTGTAAGACAACATTTGGAATATTGTGTTCAAGTGTGGTGACCTCATCAGAAAAAAGACATTCAACTTGAAAGGGTCCAAACATGATTAACTGGAATGGTGAGATTGGCAAAAAGGACGTCTGTGTGAGGAAAGACTTATGTGAACTACAGGACTTGGCAACCAGGCACCTCAGAGGTGACCTGATTGAGATTTATAAGGCTCTGAGAAAGATTAGTAAAATGAATGAAGGTAGTTTTTAAAGTTTAGTTTTTAAAATCTTGTTTTATTAAAACAAGATTTTACTAACAGTGAAAATGTGAAATTAATGGAATAAAAGAATGAATAGGTGGAATTTTCACTGTTAATAAAGAATTCCATAATTTGCAACCATGAATTCAACTTATAGAGATTGAGGTTTAGATTAGATTGCAGAAAGTTTTCTTTTAGTGAGGGAGTTATTAATTGCTGGAACAAGTTACTCAATGTCGGTGCATAAATCATTATAACCTTTAGCTTATACCTCTTAGAAATCCTGAGTAGCAGTCTTGACACCCTGGTGATGTAATTTCGATTTCCAAAATGTTGTTTTTTTTTTTTTATCTTTACGGAGCAGAAAACTAACTCCACTTTCACTCCTTTCACTGTTTCCATTGGTGTACAGCATATTTCCACTTGATAAACTTATAAGTGATTCATTTCTTCTTCTTGTTTCAGCCAAACCGATGAGCAGATATCATTTTTAAGGGCACAGAGGGTGATATTGTTGTACACGTTGGCACTAATGATATTAAAAGTAGGAGACCGACAGAATTACTTAAGAAGTACAGGTCACTGTTCGAAAAAAAAAAAAAGCCATGAATTAGGGTTGAATTTGAAAGTGTCTGCAATTCTACCCAGACATGATAGGAGGGAGTATATGATGAGAGCCTTGTCTATCAATTTCGCCCTGAAAAGATTGTGCGAGGCTCAAGGGGTAGAATTTTTTTCAGCCTGGTCTGTATTTATTAACAGGAGAGACTGCTTCTACAGGGATGGGATATACACTTAAATAGAAAGGGTGCAAGAATATTTGCTGATGCTATCGAGGCAGTGTTAGGTGAAAAACCGCTAGCTTGGGAGGAATACAAGGACTAATATTTTAACAGTAGCCACTGGCAGAGGTGAAAGTGATTCTTCCACTGCTTCTGTTGGAATGAGTAGCAGCCTGGAAAACAACATGCAGGGTATTTCAGAGACTGCTGGGAGTCATTGTGGTACAAGTAAACACATGGGTTGTGTTAGGATAGCTAAGAATAGGAACAAGTGCATGTATACTTGCATGTACACCAATGCTAGAAGTTTGGTAAATAAATTTGATGAATTTGAGGTATTGCTCAGAACATCAAAGGCAGATATTGTTGGGATATCAGAGACGTGTTGTCACAGATATAAGGAATCCAGAACTGGAATTTGGGGAGTACAATGTGTACAGGAAGGATAGACAAGATAGGAATCGAGGAGGGGTTATACTATTAGTTAAGAAATACAAAATCCAAGGAAGTGAAGCCAGTCGACATCACTGGACAGTGCAGTGTCGGGTCAGTTGGGCGTGACATAAGCATTGGGAGATCAAAATTGAGAGTAGGAGTGTGTTATGATCCTATTGACTCTGAGAATATAATAAGGAACTGTATAGGGAAATAGAGTGGACCAGTAAATAAGAGAGTCTTATAATGGGGGATTTTAATTTCCCAGATATTGACTGTAATTTGTGGGTTGGTCACTCACACACTAGCAAGGCTTTTGTGGATATAATGGATGATTGTTTTCTATGTCAGCATGTTCGGGAGGGAACTAGAGGGAGTAATACTCTTGATTTGATTATCAGTAGAGATTCTTCTTGCATTAAGAATCTATAGATAAAGGAACCACTAGGTGGCAGTGATCATAGGGTGCTGATGTGGAATTTATTCAAAGAGTTAACTACCATCAGGGGTAAACAGAATGGTTTTTGCTTTCGTAAAGATGACTATGGTGGTTTGAGACAGTATTTAAATTCTATATGGTGGGACCAACTGATGATGTTACCTACAGCAAATTGAAAATGGGAAGCATTCAAAGAAATTACTTGGAATCCACTAGGCTTTACATACCAACTAAGAAATATTGTTCAAGGTTTGGGCTTAAATGGATCTCAGATAAACTAAAGAGACACGTGGTAGAGAAGAAAAATGCATGGGATACATATAAATTAATGGGTGACATGGAAGCCTATGATAGATATAAGCTGGTGTGTAACCAAGTCACAAAGGAAATTCCACTAATAACATTAGTCAAAGATGAGCAGCGTCCATTGATTACCACTCTGTCTCTTCCTACTCAACCATCCCTTTTTCCATAGCAGCAATTTGCCTCCAATGCCACACTGCTCCAATTTGTGCAGCAGTCTTCAAAAGCCTTTCTAAGATCCAAAGGCAGGCATAAGCAGATTATGAGAAATCCTTGGCAAAGGATGCAAAAAAAAAAAAACAACAACAGAGTTCTTTACCTATGTAAACTCTAGAAGGAAAGTGATAAATCAGATTGATCCACTGGATATTGATAGTTCAACTTTGATGTTCCTGCTCAGGTCGCTAACAAACTAAATGAGTATTTTGCATTTACATTGAAAAAATTCACAGATGAGGAGTTATTCAGGGAGCGGAATGCCAGAGTTGAGTTAAACTCTGGCAGTGAGTGAGATTTTGTAATAACTGAGAGGAAAGTGGAGGAGAAATTGTTGAAGATAAACATAAGAAAGGCACCTGAGGTGGATGGGATCTATCCAGTTATATTAAAGGAGGCAGCAAAGGAAGTAAGCAAACCCTTAGCCATAATTATGAGAGCTTCCTTGGACTCGGGGGAGGTACCCATGGACTGGAGATGTGCAAATGTGACCATAATTCCCAAAGGAGGATCAAAGGGCAACACAAGTAATTATAGACCTGTTAGTTTAACTTCTGTTCCAGGAAAATTAATGGAGACACTGGTTAAAAAAGCACTGCAGAATCATGTAGACAAGACTTCAGTTATAGCTCGGACACAGAATGGTTTTGTTAAGAGAAAGTCTTGCCTGACCAATTTGATTGCATACTATGATGTGGTCACAAAGGAACTGGATGCAAGGAATTACTTTGATATCGTATATTTGGATCTTAGAAAGGCTTTTGATACTGTTGCACATGGAAGACTGCTGCACAAATTGGAGCAGTGTGGCATTGGAGGCAAATTGCTGCTATGAGTGGGAAGAGACATAGAGTGGTAATCAATGGACACTGCTCTTCGTTGACTAATGTTATTAGTGGAATCCCTCAGGGTTCAGTATTGGGTCCATTGTTGTTTTCTGTATTTATAAATGATATTAATGATGGTATATTAAGCTTAATGTCCAAGTTTGCAGATGATACGAAGGTTGGCAGGGTTGTTAAGGACACTAATGACAGTACAGTCAGTCCTCGTATAACACGTGTTTACATTACACGAATTCGATCATACACGATTTATAAATAGGGGAATGATATCTTATATAACACGAACCGAATTCGCTTATGCACAATTCACCTTTGTGTTTACAAGAAATGGCAGTCGAACGCAGAATCACCACCAACAGAACGTAACACAATAGGAATGAAATGAAGATTCCGAAAGTATATTTGCGTTTTATATCAATAAAGGGGAAACACATTTCACCACAATAACGTAAAAACCAACACAATTCCAGCTATCGGTATAATCGCAAATGCAATTAGCTTGAGTTTACTATCAGTTTATAACAGATTCCACTAGCAGAAACGCAACTGGAAATTGTTTTTATTTTTTATGGTAGTAACCCCTAGAAATGTGCTTTATTAAAAATTGTTAAAAGTGTATCTCTGCCTTTACGGCGTTGTTTATTCAGTTGTTACACGCGCGCTCAGCTTTGTATATGTGTATCAAGCATGCTCTCCTTGTTTTGTAATTGTGCTTTATTCCTTAAAAATGAGTTAAGTACTTAAAACGTGTGAAAAGGAAGCATCCTGGTGAAGACACTACAGATTCAGAGAGAGAAAAAAAAGCAATATCGATAAACAGAGGCGGACTGGCTCAAAAATTCTTTCCCAGGAAATTTTATAGTGGCCTCATACTACGGTTTATGGCTAAAATCTCACTGGCCTCTGCCCCACCGGCATTTCTCCGGTAAGGCTTTCCCATGTGTAAAGTACTACACATGGGACACAGCAACCCCAGAGCAACGTATCAACTCTGTGGTACTACACTGACAGTGGTAGAGAATGAAAGGGACCTGGGGGTGGTTGTGCAGGCGAGTATGAAGTTCTCTGAGCAGTGCAGATGGGCTGCAAGAGTAGCTCATGGTGTATTGTCAATGATATATAGGAATTTTTCTAGCAGGGATAAGGAGGTGATTATTCCCTTGTATAAGGTAATGGTCTGGCCACACCTAGAGTACTGTATACAGGTCTGGAGGCCTCATTTCAAGAAGGATGTAGAGCTGCTGGAACGAGTACAGAGAAGGGCAACAAGATTAGTGAATGGAACAAAGGGGTGCTCTTACGAAGAAAGGCTTAAGTTTTGCAAATTACAGTGTCTGGAGACTAGGCACCAGCGAGGTGATCTGATAGAGGTGTATAAGGCCTTGAATGGTTTGAGCATGCTCAATGCTGATGGGATTCTTCCCCTCGCTCAGAATAATCACCTGAGAGGGCATAAATTCAAATTGAGGAAAGACAGATGTAGGATAGACGTGCGGAAATTTGCCTTTAGCCGGCAGGTGGTTGGTTGGTGGAACAGACTTCCATCCCTTGTCGTGGAAGTTGATAGCCTAAATAAGTTTAAGGCTCAGCTGGACAGGTATTTTGAACGAACAGAAGGGTGAAGTGGAAGTGGTTTTTTTTTTTTTTTTTTTGGCTGATGCTGCATAAGCTTGCTTTCTTGCATCAAATGCCTCTACTAATGCTAATGCTAAGGCTTTTGGCCAGTCCACCACTGTCAATAGCGAAAAAATATAAAAACTGTGAAACACTTTGAGCGAAATGAAAGACCATGATATTGCACGGGCTACAGACCTAAATGAAGCAACGCCGAGAATTACAAAGAATGCAGAGAAAATAAAAACAACTTTCATAGCTGGAACAACTTAAAGTGTAATTAAAATCCATTAGATTAAGACACAAAGAATTGGAAGAGATGCAACGGCTGTCAACTGTTTGGATAGAAAATCAAACAAAAAATAAGTTTGCTTATGATGAAAGCAAAAGCATTAGCAATATTTTATTATGTAATAATCGTAATAAAATTCTTATTTATTATGATTATTTATTGTGTTTGGCAATGTTTTGGTTACAAATATGTGTTCAATCTTGGGTTGTCGGCACCTAACCCTATTTTTCCCATAGGGCCTATTGTTTATATTGCACGATTTTGCATTGCACGAGGGTGTCTAGCAACACAACTATCGTGTTATAAGAGGACTGACTGTATGCTGCTGCTGCAACAGGATCTAGAAAAGTTGAGCAGATGGGCTGAGAGGTGGCAAATGAAGTTTAACATTGACAAGTGTAAAGTACTACATATGGGAAGCAGCAACCCCAGAGTGACATATCAACTCTGTGGTACAACACTGACAGTGGTAGAGTACGAAAAGAACCTGGGGTTAATTGTGCAGGCAGGTATGAAGTTCTCTGAGCAGTGCAGATGGTCTGCATGGGTTGCTCATAGTGTCTTATCAATGATATGCAGGAATTTTTCTAGCATGGATAAAGAGGTGATTATCCCCTTATATAAGGCAATGGTCAGGCCACACCTTGAGTACTGTATACAGGTCTTGAGACCCCATTTTAAGAAGGATGTAGAGCTGTTGGAACGAGTACAGAGAAGGGCAACAAGATTAGTGAATGGAACAAAGGGTTGCTTGCTCTTATGAAGAAAGGTTTAAATTTTGCAAATTACAGTGTCTGGAGACTAGGCACCTGCGAGGTGATCTGATTGAGGCCTTCAAAGCCTTGAATGGTTTGAGCATGCTGAATGCTAATGGAATTTTTCCTCTTGCTCAGAATAATCATTTGAGAGGGCATAAATTCAAATTGAGGAACCACAGATGTAAAATAGATGTCTGGAAGTTTGCTTTTAGCCAGTGGGTGGTTGGTTGGTGGAACAGACTTACATCCTTTGTTGTGGAAGTTGATAGCCTAAATAAATTTAAAGCTAAGCTGGACAGGTACTTGGAACGAACGGATGGGGTGAATGGGGGTGTGGTGTTTTTTTTTTTTTTTTTTTTTTTCCCATTTGGGTGATGCTGCATAAGCTTGCTTTCTTGCATCATACGCCTCTACTAATGCTAATTCTAAAGCTAATATTCCAATTCACATTTTCTAATTCCTTTTCCTGCTCTTATATCCTGTCTTCACTGATGGACGATCTTACGTTGTAACAGGCCAAGTTCAGTTTCTGTGCACGGCAGGCTGGTCGTACCCAGAGAT